>NC_059198.1:28632979-28863531 GCF_020615455.1 Coregonus clupeaformis
TGGTACGTTCCCTGGGCAGAAATGGCCCAGAATTCCCTACGCCATTCCTCAACTAACCTAACCCCTTTCCAATGTGTGTTAGGTTACCAGCCGGTTCTGGCACCATGGCAGCAGAGCCAGATCGAGGCTCCTGCGGTGGATGAGTGGGTGCGGCGCTCGGAGGAGACGTGGAACGCTGCACACGTCCACCTGCAGCGGGCCCTCCGTTGTCAGAAGGCGAGCGCCGATCTCCACCGCAGTGAGGGGCCGGTGTACGCACCTGGTGATCGAGTCTGGCTCTCTACCAGAAACCTGCCCCTCCGCCTGCCCTGCCGGAAACTGGGTCGGCGGTTTGTGGGGCCGTTTAAAGTCCTGAGAAGATTGAACGAGGTGTGTTACAGATTACTGTAACTGCCTAGTGACTATCGTATTAACCCCTCGTTCCATGTGTCTCTTCTCAGGCCGGTGGTAGCTGGTCCACTCCAGGAAGATGAAATCAGAGAGACTCCTCCGCCCCCATTGGACATCGAGGGGGCACCGGCGTACACCGTGCGATCCATCTTGGATTCGAGACATCGGATGGGGGGTCTCCAATATCTCGTGGAGTGGGAGGGGTACGGCCCGGAGGAACGGTGCTGGGTGCCGAGGAGAGACATTTTGCACCCGTCTCTCCTGACAGAATTCCACCGTAGTCACCCGACGCGCCCTGCTCCGCGTGTTAGGCCTACTGCTGCTAGGTAGCTCTCTCTCTGCTCTCCCCCTCCCCTCTGTCTGTCCTTGATTGCAGGAGTGAAGTCTGGTGTGCGGGAGTCAGGGTTCCAGCTGCAGCTCATTCACCATAATCACCTCAGCCTTTAAGACCCGGTCAAACTTTCCACTCATCGTCAGATCATAGTCAAGACGACCATGTTAGTCTCGCTGCCGACTCAACCTGGTTATTTTTGCTCTTTGTGTTTTTGGTCTGTTCTATTTACTTTTTCTCCTGTGCCACAGATATTTGGAACCTGACTCCTGCCTCCGCTTCACTCCTGCCACCACCATCCTGCTCTCCATTACCGGACTCTCTTTTGGACTCACCACGGACACTAGGACATTACGGTACCACACCTGCCCTGATCTGGATCTGTTACCCTCCCTGTACCTGGACTTGCTCTTCCCATATTTGGAAACCTGGACTTTGAACATTGTAAATAAACCTGTTAAAACTTCTCTGGCTTGGTGTACTTGTCTGCATTTGGGTTCTTATCCAGTTAAATCATAACAGTATGATCTGACCAACATGAACCCAGCAGACAGTAGCTGGGATACCACCCCAGAGTGCACTCAAATTTGGACTGCCATAGCCAATCAGGGCATTTTACTTGGCCAACATGATACCCTGTTTAAAACGATTGCTGAGGACAGTCAGGTGCTGCTTAATCAGGTTCAATTACTCTCCAATCAAGTATCTGCCCTTACTACCCCTTCAGCCCAGATCAGAGAGCCTTTTGTTCCTGCTCCAGAGCGCTATGACGGGAACATGGGAACCTGTGGCGATTTTTTGACTCAATGCTCGTTAGTGTTTGAACAACAGCCCCTCACCTACGCCTCAGAAAGAGCCCGTATTGCCTACCTTATCAACTCTACTAGCGGTTCCCTCGTGCCTGGGGATCCGCGGTCTGGGAGAGTCAGTCGGACATTTGCAACGCTTATGTTGCCTTCACCACGGAGATGAGGAAGGTTTTGACCACCCCGTGCACGAGGCAAGGAGGCTGCGAAACGGCTGTTTTCTCTTCGGCAAGGGGCTCGTAGTGTGGCGGAGATGGCAGTGGAGTTTCGGACTTTAGCAGCAGTGAGTGGTTGGAATGACGAGGCATTACAAGGAGTGTTCATCAATGCTTTGTCTGAGACCTTAAAAGATGAATTGGTGTCATATGATGAATCGCCTACGCTGGATAATCTTATTTCACTCACTATCAGGTTGGATAATCGGATTCGGGAGCGCCGCCGGGAGAGGAGTGTTAGTTCCAAGCAACCTGTCTGTCATCAACAAACTCCTCCCTGCATCGTCCCTACGGAGAGAGCCGTGTCTTCCCGAGTCGATACGAGGAGGACTGAACCGAAGCCATGGGGGTGGGTGGGTCCGGTTGTCCTCAGAGGAGCGTGCACGTCGTATTCAGGCTCGGGTCTGCCTGTATTGTGGAGAAGCTGGTCATTTCGTTCCTTCCTGCCCAGTTCGTCCGGGGAAAAGGGCCGGCTCATCATTTATGGGAGAAGTTTTGGTGAGCCGAGAGCAGGATTCTTCCTCTTCTCCCCGCATTCTGCTCCAGGCATCCCTCCAGTGGCAGTCCCAGAATTTCTCTGTTAGTGCGCTGATTGACTCTGTTGCCGACGCAAGCTTTTTGGATAGAGAGTGGGCTCAACAAATGGATTTGGAGACTGTTCCTATGGACTGTCCGCTGCAGGCTAAGGGTCTAAATGGACAATTGTTGACCCGCATTACCCATCAGACTGTTCCTGTTTGTCTTAGAGTGTCGGGAAATCATCAGGAGAACATTCAATTCCATATTATCGACTGCCCACAGACTCCCCCTGGTCCTTGGTATCCCCCTGGCTCATAAAACACAATCCACACATTGATTGGGTGACAGGTAGCATTGTTTCATGGAGCACATTTTGTCATGTGAATTGTTTGTGTTCTGCTCAGACTCCTGCCAGTACTGTGCCTCAACCTCCACTGGAGTCCATGGATCTTTCCGCTGTTCCTGACGTGTATCATGACCTGGCATCCGTTTTCTGCAAACACAGAGCTACTTCTCTTCCTCCTCACCGGCCTTACGACTGCGCCATTGACCTCCAGCCAGGAGCCCCGCTCCCCAGCAGTCGCCTGTACAATCTCTCCCGGCCGGAGACGGAGGCTATGGAGAACTACATTCGGGACTCCTTGGCGCAGGTATTATGCGTCCTTCCTCGTCACCTGTAGGAGCGGGATTCTTTTTTGTTGCTAAGAAGGATAAGACCCTCAGACCCTGTATTGATTACCGTGGACTTAACAACATCACCATTAAGAACAAGTATTCTCTGCCTTTGATTAATTCTGCTTTTCCCCTCCTTCATGGTGCTACCATCTTTACGAAACTGGATCTACGAAATGCGTATCACCTGGTGCGCATTCGTAAGGGTGATGAATGGAAGACTGCCTTCAACACACCCTTGGGACACATTTTGAGTATCGGGTTATGCCTTTTGGGTTGTCTAATGCCCCTGCTGTTTTTCAGGCACTAGTCAATGATGTCCTTCGGGACATGTTGAATCGGTTTGTTTTTGTCTATCTGGATGATATCTTGATTTTCTCAGAGTCCTCCCAGGAACATGAACTGCATGTGCGCCAGGTGTTGCAAAGGTTGTTGGAGAACAAACTGTTTGTGAAGATGGAGAAATGTGAATTTCATGTGTCTGAGACCTCTTTTTGGGTTACATCATAGCTCAGGGGAGCTGCGGATGGACCCAGCTAAGATCTCTGCTGTCACGGACTGGCCAGCTCCCCTCTACCCGCAAACAACTTCAACGATTCCTGGGGTTTGCGAACTTCTATAGGAGGTTCATCAAGGACTACAGCCGCATTGCGGCGCGCCCTCACCGCTCTCACCTCCATCTCACGACCGTTCGCTTGGAATGAAGGGGCCGAATCAGCGTTCGAAGAACTGAAACATCGCTTCGCCTCGGCTCCCATTCTGATGCAGCCGGGACCCCCGACCGCCAGTTTGTCGTGGAGGTGGATGCATCCGACACTGGGGTAGGTGCAGTGTTGTCACAACGTTCTCCTGAAGATAACAAACTGCATCCCTGTGCTTTTCTCTCAAGGAAACTTTCTCAGGCAGAGAGGAATTATGATGTTGGAAATCGTGAACTGCTCGCCGTTAAGCTGGCTCTCTCGAGGAGTGGCGACATTGGTTGGAGGGGGCGGAACAACCCTTCATCGTTTGGACGGATCATAAGAATCTGGCTTACCTCCAGTCAGCGAAGCAGCTCAACCCCCGGCCCAAGCCAGGTGGGCACTATTTTTGGGAGATTCAATTTTTTCTCTGTCTTACCGTCCTGGGTCACGCGCTCAAGCCTGACGCCCTGTCTCGTGTTCATTCGGCTGTTGATACTGGTAGTAACCCTGAACCCATTTTGCCTCCTACCTGCAGTATTGCAGTCATCACATGTGACATCGAGGGGATTGTTAGACAGGCTCAACATCAGCAAGCTGACCCTGGAGGGGTCCTCCTAAACGGATGTTTGTCCCTGAGTCTGCTCGCTCCCAGGTACTTCAGTGGGCTCACTCGTCTCCCCTTACCTGTCACCCTGGAGTTTCGCTGACCCTTGACTTTGTGCGACGGAAGTTCTGGTGGGCCACGATGGAGGCGGACACTCGAGCCTTCATTGCTGCTTATGCGGTATGTGCACGAAGTAAAAACTCCACCCAGGCCAGCGCTGGTCATCGACCTCTACCTATACCCAGCCGGCCCTGGTCGCATATCGCTATGGATTTTGTCACTGGACTTCCCCCCTCATCTGGTAAGACTGTCATTCTTACGGTGATTGATCGTTTTTCTAAGTTCGCTCATTTTTTGGCCCTACCTAAACTGCCCACTGCCAGAGAGAACGGCTGATATTTTGGTTGAACATGTGTTCCGCTCTCATGGTCTACCCACGGATTTGTCTCTGACGACAGGGTCCCCAGTTTGTCTCCCAGGTGTGGAAAGCTTTCTGTAAAGCTTTGGGCATTACATCCAGCCTGTCCTCTGGATATCACCCCCAGACCAACGGGCAAGCCGAGAGAGCGAACCAGGAGATGGAGACCGCTCTTCGCTGTGTCACAGGGTCTAACCCTGGGTCATGGAGCTCCATGCTCCCCTGGGTGGAATATGCTCATAACACCTTGACTAACGCTTCCTCTGGTTTGTCTCCTTTTCTGTGTGCTCTGGGTTATCAACCTCCCCTGTTCCCTTCCCAAGAGAGGGAGGACTTGCGGTACCTCGGTGCAGTCCCACATGCGCCGCTGCTTCAAGGTCTGGAGGAAGGCCAGGGTAGCTCTGTCCCGAGCTTCGGCGTACATGCAGAGGCAAGCCAACCGTCACCGGTCCCAGGCTCCCGGTTACTCTCCTGGTCAAGAGGTATGGCTGAAGTCACGGGACCTTCCATTGAAGGTGGAGTCTAAGAAGATGGCGCCTCGTTTTATGGGACCGTTCAAGATACTGTCTATTGTTAACCCCTGCGCGGTTAAGCTACAGCTTCCTGCCTCCCTACGGGTTCATTCCACCTTTCATGTTTCCCAGATTAAGCCTGTGTCGGTTAGACCTTTGTGCCCGCCCTCTCGTCCCCCTCCTCCGCCCAAGATCGTGGGTGGGGTCCGGTCTACACTGTCCGGCGACTTCTGGATGTTCGCCCCGGGTCGTGGTTTCCAGTACCTGGTGGATTGGGAGGGTTATGGTCCCGAGGAACGTTCCTGGGTGCCCAGGAGCTTCATTGTGGATCCTGATCTGGTCCGAGAGTTTCATAGGTTACATCCCGATAAACCCCGTCGCCGCCAGGTGGCGTCCGTGAGGGGGGGTACTGTTAGGCCTACTGCTGCTAGGTAGCTCTCTCTCTGCTCTCCCCTCCCCTCTGTCTGTCCTTGATTGCAGGAGTGAAGTCTGGTGTGCGGGAGTCAGGGTTCCAGCTGCAGCTCATTCACCATAATCACCTCAGCCTTTAAGACCCGGTCAAACTTTCCACTCATCGTCAGATCATAGTCAAGACGACCATGTTAGTCTCGCTGCCGACTCAACCTGGTTATTTTTGCTCTTTGTGTTTTTTGGTCTGTTCTATTTACTTTTTCTCCTGTGCCACAGATATTTGGAACCTGACTCCTGCCTCCGCTTCACTCCTGCCACCACCATCCTGCTCTCCATTACCGGACCTCTCTTTTGGACTCACCACGGACACTAGGACATTACGGTACCACACCTGCCCTGATCTGGATCTGTTACCCTCCCTGTACCTGGACTTGCTCTTCCCATATATTTGGAAACCTGGACTTTGAACATTGTAAATAAACCTGTTAAAACTTCTCTGGCTTGGTGTACTTGTCTGCATTTGGGTTCTTATCCAGTTAAATCATAACACCGCGTCCTCCTGGTCGTCCCCGAGGCCGGAGTCGGCGCACATCTGGAGCCGCGCGTCAAGGGGGGGGTACTGTCACGGTTTCGACCGAGGCTGCCTCTCTTCCTTGCTCGGGCAGGCTTCGGCGGTCGTCGTCTCCGGAGTACTAGCTGCCACCGTACTAGCTGCCATCGATGTTCGTTTGGTTTTGTCTTGATGTTGTACACCTGTTTTCGTTTAGCGTTCATTAGTGTCCTATAAGTTCTCGTTGTGTTTGTCAGGTGTTGTGTGTGATTGTACTTGCTGTCGTGTTTGTGCGCTACTGTTGGTTGTCTGTGCTTCGTTGTTTTCCTCCTCTGTTTGGGAGGGTTCTCGCACATGTTAGTGCGCATTTTGTTTTACGCCTGTGTGCGTATTTTCTCGCCTCCGGGCTTTTTGGCTCGTGTTATGAGTGAGTGTTCACTAAAGTCTTTTGGACTAAGTTTCTGCGTCCTGCGCCTGATTCCTGCACCACACCCACCTACAGCACCCGCTGACACTCTGGTTTGCAAAAGGTGACTTTAGTTGTCAATCCTGTTTATTCAGGGTTAAAATTCCATCATGGAAACATTATCCCCCTTCCCCACTTTGTCTGCTCACATGGTTCCATATTTCCAAGTGAGTTTTTCTTCTAAATAAACCCAGTTTGCACGTTACACATACTTCAAATCACACAGAAGCAGAAGTATAGACAGAAACAAAAGTAAAAGCTAACCCAGAAGTAGCACTACACATGATATTTAATGAGATGTAGGCCTTTATGGGCCCCTACTGGACCATTTGAGCCTTAATGTTTTTTCCACTACTGCCAAGGCAACTGTAATATGCTTGGAAAGTGGAGATGTCACAAACTGCAATAATGTAAACAAAACTAGAGTCACCTTGTCAGTTTTGGAGAATACATTCATTTGCTAGCAATTATAAATAATTGTTTCACCCCACAGTTAGCCAATATGTTTTTTTAAATTGTTAACAACCACTCCTACACTCTTGAGCTAGCTACAGTAGCGCTGTGGTGTCAAACTGTCTAAAAAAAACGATGCAGCAATTACATTTAGCGAAAATATGACACACCTTCCATGCATATTCACTTTCCATGTGTACTGAAGAATAGGACTGAAAACAACAACTTATTTGCTACCACAAAGGACGTATGATAAAGCATACCCACTGCTGGAAATGGGAGAGGACTGTAGCCCTTGACCTTAACTTAAGTTCCAGTGTTTACAACAACACACACAATGGTGTAATTATCAGCAGACTGTCCACATGAATAAAGCATATGTGGCCTGTATTCCCAGTCTGCTTTTACAGCCTTTGTTTTGTTCTGCCAAGTATGCAGGTCAGAGGGACACAGCCATTAAGAATTGCCTGCAGCATTTGTTGCTTCTATGCTGTGTGATGTGCCCCAGTAGGTGCAGTATGGTTGATTGTTTAGCTTCACTTCAACATCTTCAAAATATTGTGTGACTAGAGAAACAGACCAGGCATATTTTCCTGCATCCGATGGAACTTTAACCTTTACCAAGGTTTTAACAATGTATTGTTCCTAGTGTATAATTTCCAGAAACACCACACAGAGAAAATGCTGTTGGCTAATGGATGTCTCCATTTGTATGGACCTGAACAATGTGCATGTACAGTACATGAATGGCTATATATTATGTACAATCAAATGTATGTTGTACATAGACCTTTACTGAAGTTCACTTAAAGGGATACTGAGAGATTCCGGAAACTAGCGTTAGTGCAATCACTGGAAGTCTACAAGTACGGTAGCATCCTCTAGTGTACCTGTAGAAATCCAGTCATTGCGCTAATGCTAGTTAGCATTGGCTCTCGACTTTACCTCTAACTTCCTTCATACTGCACGCAGGGACAAACAAATGGTATCTACAAGTTCATATGAGTCTTGGTAAGTAGAACATGTCTACTACTAAGTAAGTAGTAATTTCCAGAATCTCACACTATCCCTTTAAGAAATACATGTTTTCACCATTGTGCATCCCAAATTTGAGGATTCTGTCAAGGTCTGTTCTTCCAGGGGAAATTAGGTCCTCCAAACCTATTTGTGAAAAGGTACCATTTTGGAATCTGCTCTCTGGTATACGTTGAGTGCTGAATTCATGGTCTTTGAGTAAAGACAGTGCTATTTGCATCTCTTCCTTGAACAACGTTTTCCCACCAATTTTCTCACTGGGTGAGCTTTTCTGATGGAAATCCATCTGTGTGGATTGCATCCATAAGAGGCAGTGTAACATGGGGTCTATGCTAGACTTCTCTGAGCTGTGTGTCTTTGATCAGTGTTTGTCATATCCACTGAGTTAAAGGTGGCCTGGAGTGTGCACCTGCAACCTGGCTGGAAAGATTGTTCTACAACGTCAATGTTCATCAACCCAGGCTCATTTAAATCAGCATGGCCCCGAGCTCTGTGCGACTCTGTGTGACTCACTCTCTACAGGGCATTGGGCCGCAACTCATTTAGATGCATTCTATCACATTTGTATAGTTATCTGGGTGCCAACTCTACTATAACACACCAGCTGAATAGTTAGTTGCTTGTTTTTTTACTCCTCTCAGCACATCAAGAGCATCACGGTACTGCAGGTAACCCACTGTCTCTAAACTGAGGTGAGATGAGAACTCAGTAATTAGCATGCATCACCTATGAAGTTGCAGGAAATTTGTACTTTTGACTCACCCCTTTGTCAGTGTATTGTGGAATATACTGTATGACAGAGACACTTTACAGTGTTATTATTACTGTGTAATTACTCTTGTAAGTACAGTGTAACAAGTATTATCCAAATCAGAATGTTGGATCATGTATTTGATGATACTCTCAGCTACACATTCTAGTGTAGTCATTGGAAACAGAGATATTGTGAGTAAAACAACATCTTGTCTGGTGCAGCAATAAGCAGCATGAGGCCTTTATCGCTGTATGGCCAAGGTCTTGCTGTTTATTGAGATCAGTGGTTAAACTTCAAATGGGCTCAACTGCTAGAGCAGAGCTCTCACAGGGATACAATACAGTTCAAGACATTGATCCATGTCTTTGGTGGAACAGTCATAAAAGTCATAAATAAAAAGTCATACAATGTTAGAAAAGGATCTGGGAAGAAATGGTGTTGAATTGAGGTAATGGCTGGAGGATGATATTGTTTGTGTTTTTATTTGTTGTCCATGGTACTGTATTGTCATTAGTAAAGAAGTGAGTAAAATGTTGACATTGAATAATAACTAATTTAAAAAGCAGAAATCATAGAACTGAGCTTGTGGAAATGACTCACACCAGTAGATATTTCTACTTTCTAGGATGATAGATAACTGGCTGTTCATTAACATTATGATGCCATTTATCTTAGAATTACGTTTAATTTAAAAGTTTAGTCAGAGACGGTTAGCTGGCCTGAGTGGATGGCCCCTCATTACATCTTGAAAGCTGTGAAAAAAAATAATTCTGTGAAAGAGCTGGGTTCTTTGAAAAGCATATCATTTTCTAGGTATCACCGCTCAGCGAGCCGAGATCAAATTCATATCTAGATCAAAGTAGTTAATGTGAAAGCAGCTAACCTTTAATAAATATCTGTCTTGGGAACTGATCATCCGAAGATGAGCTGGCAAATTGCTGTCTTAACCATAATAAAGTGCTCAGTTTATGTAACCGGTTTAGCACCGACTTCAGATAACCGTCCCCAAAATAATTATCCAGTACCTAAATTGCAGTGACCCTAGTGTGAATTAGTGATGGGCATTCCAAGTCTATTCGGTTAGCTGGATCTTTTGGCTCCGTTCACCTAAAAGAGCCGTTAATTTGCCTCCCAAACAGCTCTTCGTTCAACAGTGCTTAGAAATTGACATATAACCATGAAAAATGTCACATTTCTAATGTAAAACCTAAAATGTTGCCTACCATTATTTTAGATTGTGATATGTGAGTTCAAATACATTTTGCGGCAGGTAGCCTAGCAGTTAAGAGTGTTGGGCCAGTAACCAAAAGGTCGCTGGTTTGAATACCTGATCTGGCAAGGTGGAAAAATCTGCCGTTGGGATGAATGTGGAAGACACATTTCGGTTGAATGCATTCAGTTGTACAACTGACTAGGTATCCTCCCTTTTCCTTTCCTTGTTACCTAACAAAATTACATTGCCTGCAAATAAAAATTAAGAAAAAAATTGAAAATGTAAATGGACAAGAATGAAGATCTTTCCTTCATGCAGTTCATGCAGTGAGGAATTACCATCTTCAGAGTATGTTTTTATAACTTATCTACAGATAATGGTTGTCTTAACAAACGGTAGTAGCAGTATGCAAAAAATGGCTCTTTTACCGAAGTGATTCGGTTCTCGACGTTCACCAAAAAGAGCAGTTCAAAAAGAGCAGTTCGTTCACGAACGACCCATCACTAGTGTGAATGAATGTAGCTCACCACTCCCTCACAGTTCCACTCTATTCTCCATTCTGGTTGGATGATGAGTACGCTTGACTGAGATTAAGTTGAATGGTAGTCGTAGATACAGTATATGTGCCACCTCAACCCTAACCGTTTCATTTCCTCCCGATCTCAGCTCATTATAAACCACTCCACTGTAATTTATATCCTCTTTCTGTCACCTGAAAGTGTGACAAAATATGCTGGATCTTCCTGTACATTATGGATGACAGTTAGACTTGAATCATATTCCTTCAATCACAGGTTCATGAATTGACAGTTTAAACAGTATGATCCCTCTGCATGACATATTGTAGAGAGCCTTATATCATGCAATCTTAGTTTTCTTCTCTCAAGTATGACTGAGTTGCATATTGGCCATCAGTCTTTCCCCATGTCCTCCCACCCCATCACACAATACACAACAATATCATGCAATGCCCCATTTTCAAATACAGATATTCCACGTTGCATCTTTACTACATGAATCCTCTTGCCAAATGCAATAAACATCCCCAGGTTGTAATCTTGATGTTGTGGTCTGAACCTTGGGAGCTACAGTAACAGTTCTCTAATGTCAAAATGGCAAAGCACATTGTATTTTCTGCTGCTTTAATGTAGCTTTGCGACATACAGTACAATGGATATACCCAACCAATAACTGTAATGTCAACAAGAGTAATGGTGTATTAAATGCTTCTAAATATATAAAGAGATGTTTGCCTTTGATTTATCCCATTCATTCTGTTGAGCGAATCCATACGACTTCACATTATATGTCGCGGACATAAAAGGACGGTTTCAGAGATGGCCAGGGTCCTTAAGGAGTCCTCACTGTAAAGCTAGTTCTGAATACTTAATAGAGAGCATAATAAATATTGGTTTGTAGGAACAGTCTTACTTTATTGACACATTTCTCTGGCAGTTAAAAGTGTATCATAAAATGCTTAATTTCACATGTATTATGTAGAGAGGGAAGGAATGAGAGCATTGCACCGTAAGTCTGCCTTGCGCTCAGTCTAGTCAGTGGCTCCAGAGACCTGCTACTGCCCACAGATCCAAACAACAGACAGACCCGCTGGCTGTGTTTGCTGTTGGCTCTTAACTCATGTGAAATTGATGCGAAGTGGACATTGATCTGTGTTGAAATGGGACAACACCAGAAACAAATGGCAAAATCATTTCTTATCCTATGCAACACACCCCCGGCTGTGTCCTCAGCGCCGTGTCCCGAGCAAGTACGGCAGCTCAAAAATGCATATTGAAGGGGCGTACCATGGAGTGAAGGGTTCCCAAATATGTGCTCTCCACTGGGGTTCATGGGGCTAAGGTAAGCTAAGCATGGAGGTGAATGGGGGTTAGCTGTGTGCACTCACTGGTCTGATTCTCCCTCCCCTCAAGAGATCTCTGGCATGAGCAGAGATGTTCACCCCTGTCACTTCTCCCACATGGCAGACTGGTCTCATAGACTAGATGTAATATAGTAAATGTAAATCTGGGGCATTCAAATTAATATGATATGTTACATAAGATAGAATGTTACTTAAGGCAAAAACGAAAGAAGGGTGGTTGGTCGGGGTGGATGGGTAGGCCTATAACGTGAACGTCTAGCAAGCCAAAGGTTGTGTGTTCGAATCTCATCACAGACAACTTTAGCATTTTAGCTCATTAGCAACTTTGCAACTACTTACTGCTTTTTAGCTAGTTGCAACTACTTAACATGGTAGCTAACCCTCCCCCTAACCCTAAGCCTAACCTTTTAAGCTAACTCCTAAACTTAACCCTAACCTTAACCCTAACCTTAACCCCTAGCCTAGCTAACATTAGCCAGCTAGCTAACATTAGTGTTAGCCACCTAGCCACCCAGCTAACGTTAGCCACACAAATTGGAATTCGTACATATCATACATTCTGCAAATTAGTAACATATTGTACGTTTTGCAAATTAGTAACATATTGTACTAATTGCAATTTGTAACATATCATACGAATTGCAATTCGTAACATATCATACAAATGGACAATGGACTTCCACAAATTAATACATACCATACGAAACGTAACACATCATACTAAATGGAGTATCTCGGATTTACATACAGAATCATACGAAATGCTCTGAGACCACGTTGCACATGGACAAGCAAACAGCTGTAGAGACGAACATGGCATGCTTGGGCCATGTAGCTCACATTCAGTTTATTGTCCTGATTTGACCAGAAATGTTTTTTACTTTTATGCCATGAAACTCCCTGAAAAGAGTGATATCATGTGGATGGAATTTACATTCAATTCCATACTCACTATATATTATCTATTCACTATTGACCAATGATCCAATAAAACATGTTATGTCCTCCATATTCCTATCCAGTATCCTGTAAGATTCCAAGAACGAGTATATTTTCTTGATCGTTTGTCCATTTGTACACTTTTATCTGAAATGTGACATTGCTGAAAAGAACCAGGCCATTGTGTTTATGCTCACATAGGGAGGAGGACATCATGCAACAGAAACCACAACAACTGGAGTCTTAAATGATACATCACGCCCTTGCCAACATGTAGAGCGCTGTGTTGAAGCATTAACAGAGGCTATCACTGTGTATGGCCGAGTTCTCCGACGAAGCCTTCATTGGCCGAGAGTGTGATGAGCCCTGTATCAGCAGGCAGCAGATGATAATCTCGCCGAGTCGACACTGAAAAGGATAATCAACTCGCTTATGGCTATCATGAGAGAGGACAATGTATCGGGAAGGGGAGGCAGAGCCTCTTTAATTATTAACAGGCTGGCTCTGGTCTCCTCTGTGTGGGCAGCATTAACCTGCTGCTGGGCCATTCACAGATGGAGAGGCAGAGTGGGGGACTGCCATGCCCCTAATGGGCTCTGCAGAGTGGCAGCTAGCGCTCAGGCCACAGAGAAAACCCATTATCATGATCATTATTATAGCAGTACCTTCCGGATGTAAATGGTGAATTCAAACAGGGAGAGATTTGCCTGTCTGTCCATCTGTAAACTGGACATTGCATCTACCCTCACGTTACAAGAGCACGACTCTTTGTTTTTTGAAGACGTTAAAAAGTAGGAGGATCAGGCGATCCCATTTTCTCATTTGACCTAATGCCTCTTTTATTGCATTTTGTAGCACTTTGCAGTGGAACTCCTCACATAGGTCATATTGAATACAGCCGTGGACCAAGAATATTCACATTAAAAATCTCCAAAGACCGAACCTCTGAGGTAAATGAATAAATAACCTAGCTGAAAAGTTGAAGAATATATTGCCTATGATTGTATCTTCTCCAAATCCCTATACATCCTACCATCAATGTTGAAGTGTGGCATAGTTTGCTATTGTGGGGAAACTGTTAACAATATGATTTACCACCTCCGTTTGCTACTTGGTGTGTGCTTGCTTGGTCTGTGAAGAACGCAGATAGCAATTGAACAGAGTGTCTCAAGAAAATAGCAGATGCTGAAAACAATAATTGAGTTGCTTTTGCCAGTCGCACTTCAAAGACCTGGTATTGTTACAAATCGAATGTTCAAACACAAATATTAATTCTGCAAAACTGTTGTTATAACATGACATATACATCTGAATAGGTTATATTTACTGACAACTTTCAAAGGAAACTGTTTTGTCATATGAGGGAACACCACTTCTGATGGCACGTATGGCTGGCCGAATAAAGGTTCCTCTTGAACAGTTAACACAATACAAAGGTCTAACCTAATTGTACACTATGGAGGGCTTTTATAATCAAGTGAGAGCATGAGAAGGCAAAACAACTGTTTCCATACATTAAAGAAATGCATAAAAGTGCTTTTGAAAATAACAGAGCCCAGTAATAATTCTTATTAAATAGTCTTACAAGAGCAATGATTATGGTTCCCCCTGTTCAATGACACCTGCATTGTATTGTTGTATTGCAATGTTTACTGTCCGTGCTTGTAATTGCAGTATCTGAGCAGCCTCAATTACTGCAAAAGAAGAAACATTAAGAAAAAAAAGGAAGACAGGACGTAGTACATGTGTATTTACCCTGTATAAATTGATGAGTGAGGGATGATTAAAAAATCCACGAAGAAAGCAGAAGAAGTGCTGCTCTATTTGAATATATAGTCCTAATGATCTTATCCCTGTATGCAATGCTTCCCACTGACCCATTATATGGTGAAGAATAATTCGACTAATAGGGATTTCAGCAACAAGTTATAATATTACAAAGGTAAACTATACAGTACGTGGTGGTACCTGTATCACTGACTTAAGAGTAAGTGAGCATATAACTTCCTGACATCACTACACATTAGGGGCCCAGCCATGGGGTCTACACTAGCCCTATAGGGCAGCAGCAGAAGAGGCTGCCATTACAATGAGCTCGTCCTCCTATTGCTCCTCCCACCAGCTTCCTCTGGGCAGCAGGTGGTCTCTCCTCTCCCCAGAGATGAATTGGTCTGGACATCGGGATGGCAGTGGTCTATCACGTGCTCAGAGCAGCAGCAGCAGCAGTAGATAGTGTGTCCCTGTCTGCATTCTCTCTGTCTATCGGTCAGAATATTGACATAAATAACAGTCAGGAGGTCCTTTGTTGCAAATGGTGGCAAGTTAAATACAATAAAAATCCCTAAAGTAAGAAACAAGGCGAAGAGGAGAAACATGAAAACCGGAGCGACAGCTCAATTATCTACACATCAATCAGCAGGGATGGGATTGGTTGGTAGACCGACGGATGTGGAGAGATGTTTTGTGTTGGATCGATGGCCCAGCAGCCAGTTCTCAGACAATCAACTCTACCATCAACACAACCTCCACCTCCCAGTGTTCTCCGTGTGTAATGTTGTGTTACTTAACATGCCGCTGACTGCAATGTCAAGTCTTATGGCCTTTCAGATGCAGTGCCCTATCACGAAAAAATTATGCATTTACAAAAGGAGCCTCCTTATTGTTATTCATTCAGCTCTGTTCAAAAGGCAATGATCCCCCCCCCATAATAACCTAATGTCAAAATGACTGACCAAAATGTCCAATCAATTATCTTGTCCTTGTGTTCTTTTTCCATAAAATCCTGTATTTAACCTTTTCAAAAATGTCACTGGTTCACCAAATCATTGCCATATTATTCTACGTTTCTTTGTAACACATCATATATACACTGCTCAAAAAAATAAAGGGAACACTTAAACAACACATCCTAGATCTGAATGAATGAAATAATCTTATTAAATACTTCTTTCTTTACATAGTTGAATGTGCTGACAACAAAATCACACAAAAATTATCAATGGAAATCAAATGTATCAACCCATGGAGGTCTGGATTTGGAGTCACCCTCAAAATTAAAGTGGAAAACCACACTACAGGCTGATCCAACTTTGATGTAATGTCCTTAAAACAAGTCAAAATGAGGCTCAGTAGTGTGTGTGGCCTCCACGTGCCTGTATGACCACCCTACAACGACTGGGCATGCTCCTGATGAGGTGGCGGATGGTCTCCTGAGGGATCTCCTCCCAGACCTGGACTAAAGCATCCGCCAACGACTGCTGGAGGTCATTTTGCAGGGCTCTGGCAGTGCTCCTCCTGCTCCTCCTTGCACAAAGGCGGAGGTAGGGGTCCTGCTGCTGGGTTGTTGCCCTCCTACGGCCTCCTCCACGTCTCCTGATGTACTGGCCTGTCTCCTGGTAGCGCCTCCATGTTCTGGACACTACGCTGACAGACACAGCAAACCTTCTTGCCACAGCTCGCATTGATGTGCCATCCTGGATGAGCTGCACTACCTGAGCCATTTGTGTGGGTTGTAGACTCCGTCTCATGCTACCACTAGAGTGAAAGCACCGCCAGCATTCAAAAGTGACCAAAACATCAGCCAGGAAGCATAGGAACTGAGAAGTGGTCTGTGGTCACCACCTGCAGAACCACTTCTTTATTGGGGGTGTCTTGCTAATTGCCTATAATTTCCACCTGTTGTCTATTCCATTTGCACAACAGCATGTGAAATGTATTGTCAATCAGTGTTGCTTCCTAAGTGGACAGTTTGATTTCACAGAAGTGTGATTGACTTGGAGTTACATTGTGTTGTTTAAGTGTTCCCTTTATTTTTTGGAGCAGTGTACTTCCAGACAGTGTGTGGGGCATATAAATATAATTTTTATATTTCTATGGTGTGGGGTTATATTCATTGTGAATTTAGCTGACCTCAGCAATGGAAGGTGCTTACCAGGAACAGTACTCTAGTTCTTTGAATACTTGTGCACAACTAGTCAAATATCATTACCAAATCACGGTTGTGATAGGTCCATCCGTTCAAAGTCGGACGAAACCACAATTATTCTAGCTACATTTCACCACAATTACATCAGATGAGTTCATAGACATTAAAACCAATAGATAGTGATAGCACTGACCTCATCCACGTATTCCTATGGAAAACTCCAGATGGCGCATGAAGTATTTGAATTTGAAGCACGCCATATTGCTGAATGGGGCTGAATACCACCAAAAATCACTAAGGATCATGGTGAAAGTGGCCGTAACTAGCAAAGGATCATGGTCGATGTAGTCATTTTCATCCTGCCTGAGAGTCAACCGGGAGCCTCCTCGTAGCCTGCCGGCCCATGATTGGTCTGTGTCAGCACGTGGTCCTGTGTGACAACAAATGTAGTAGTCATTATGGATCACTATTTACTTAAATATCTCGATTTGTAGTGAACTTAATTTATATTTTTTGGTCCGTTCTGGCGATCGTAATTTGCATAGGCTTTCTAGGGCAGACCAGGGCTTTTGGCACCGCTAGGTTGCTACGTTGTACCTGACCAGCAGAGCCCGTGACTTCACGGTCCAGAACGGACACTGGGGGCCTGGATCAGTTTCATCAGATCAGGTTTAAAAGTAATTAACCAAAATATTGTTTGGTTGTTGGGGCTTGGTTCGTTGAAGTCTTCAGTCACAGTACTGCATGTCTAGGAACAGAGATTTCACATCAGTCTCCAATGTTATTAACACCCCAGTGACCCTCGATTTGAAAACATCAGTCTCATGTCACTCCCTTTTGTACATCACAGAATAGACACGGGTGCTTTTAAGCATGAGTAATTTGCTGTGTGCAGCATTTTATCATGGTCTCTGTTTGCTGTGACCTCGAGCGTCTCTACCTTTGTCATCACAATTGTCTTTCCGTTCATGACTATTTCTGATACGGGGAGCATTTTAATTTCTAATTGAACAAATATCCCATGTCTCTATGCATTAGTCACCATCCATGCATCGGTTCTGACTTATTATTAGTCAACCTTACTCATTTAGGAAGATCCTTCCTTCTACAGCGGTTAGGAGAGGAAGTGTTTAGGAGATGGGGCCATTATTATTCACAACCACCACAGCCGTTAGTAAAAGCCCATCTCAGCCAATTTGAAGTCCCCAAGATGTTTCCTGCCTCCTTCGTCAAGGGAAGATGGCTGCTGTGGCTCGTGCCGATGATGAAGAGCATGACAAGGGTTGAGCGAGGCGACGCTGGAATTTTTTTTATGTAGGATGTTTAGCTGTGCCCCATGTGTTTTTATCTCTGTTATAAATTGTAGTGACCTTACTTGAAAAGTAAGGTTTAATCAAATGTTCTAGTAAATAAAGAAAATTGGATTGGTCTAAACAGTGGAGGATTAGAGGAGCAGCAATGAGTACATCCTTGAGATAAATAACATCTTCAGGATGAGAACAGTCTGCCTGCCACATGGGCAAAGTTTTCACTATACATTTCTTACTGTTAACATTCAAGATATCCTGTTTGGAATCCTGCTCTGCACTCTGCACATAATCAAGAACAGCAGGTGGTGAGGAAATATGTATCTCAACATCAGTAGCAATCATCTCCGTTGACACATCCTAATCAGTCATCAGGCAAAATTGTGCTAATAAATGCTTACCGGAATCAGGAAGAACCATGATTAGTCATGTAAGGTCTAGGGGTTTATTAATGGTTCACACATTTGTTGTTTGTACCTTGGTGTTAAGGTCACGGTTGAGTTTCTTTCTCTGTTGAAGTTGTTTCACTTTTAAAGATAATAGCTACATACCTGTATGATATGCTTAGAGACACAAATGGCTTGCTCCTGCCATCTGGATACTGCTTTCATGAAATAAGCAAGTGAATTGCTGGTCCATGTCTTCATGCACCTCTACATCAGTTTAGTCTCCTCGGAGGAGGAAGGGAAGGACCATCCTCCTCAGTGAATTTCATAAAAATATAAATAATGAAACATTAAAAAAGTTATCCTTTTTAGATACAATTATATTAAATATATTCACATGTCCCAAAATAATTGATTAAACACACTGTTTTGCAATGAAGGTCTACAGTAGCCTAAACAGCACTCTGTAGGGTAGCACCATGGTGTAGCCAGAGGACAGCTAGTTTCCGTACTTTTCTGGGTACATTGACTTCAATACAAAACCTAGGAGGCTCATGGTTCTCACCCCCTTCCATAGACTTACACAGTAATTATGACAACTTCCGGAGGACGTCCTCCAACCTATCAGAGCTCTTGCAGCATGAACTGACATGTTGTCCACCCAATCAAAGTATCAGAGAATGAATCTAGTACTGAAAGCATAAGATACAGCTAGCTAGCACTGCAGTGCATAACATTTGGTGAGTAGTTCACTCAAAGAGAGAGAAAGACAATAGTTGAACAGTGTTGAACAAAATCATTTCTTCAAAAATGGAGGAGAAGCAAGAGAGAGAGCGAGAGAGAGAGATTTTCACTTTCACTTAGCTATAGAATGCAGCTAGCTAGTTTAGCCTAATCAAACACCCGGCTCAAACAGATAGCGATGCTATGTTAGCTAGCTGGCTATGGCTATCCAACACTGGAACTCTTCCAAGTCAAGGTAAGCTTTTGGTTTTATTCATTTATTGCCACTGGGACCCGCCAGTATAGCTGCTAAACTGCTTGCTGCTGACTGTACACTGTACTGCATGATTGTAGCGGGTTTACTAATGCGTTAGTTCTAGTAGCTATGTTGACTATGACGTTAATATGGTGAGAACGATTTAGGCTGTGTTTAGCGATTATGATATGAAGGTTTGGCTTGGAAAGGTTTTTTCGCCGGGTCACAGAAAGCTGAAGTGGTGTGCACTGAAGTCCACAAATTTCTTAAACGTTTCTTAAACGGAAGCAACCTGAACGAAAAGGGGATAAACATACCTGAATTTGTCCAATAGAAATTCTTGTTGATTACATCCCTAGATTACACCCTAGATCAGCCAGATGCAGGCAGGAGTGTGCAAGGTGGTACTGAATGTGTCAATGTCTGTAACCTTGATTACTAACATTTATTTTGACCTGTGCACCTGCGTTGTAAACTTTCATTCATAGGCTAGGTTGTAGTAGCCTACACCTATCGATGTTACATTGAGCTTGGCGAATGGAATATGAATGACAGTCATTCAATATTACATTTACATTTACGTCATTTAGCAGACGCTCTTATCCAGAGCGACTTACAAATTGGTGCATTCACCTTATAGCCAGTGGGATAACCACTTTACAAAATGTTTTATTTATTTATTTTTGGGGGGCGTGGGGTAAGGGGGGGGTAGAATGATTACTTTATCCTATCCCAGGTATTCCTTAAAGAGGTGGGGTTTCAAGTGTCTCCGGAAGGTGGTGAGTGACTCCGCTGTCCTGGCATCGTGAGGGAGCTTGTTCCACCATTGGGGTGCCAGAGCAGCGAACAGTTTTGACTGGGCTGAGCGGGAAATGTGCTTCCGCAGAGGTAGGGGGGCCAGCAGGCCAGAGGTGGATGAACGCAATGCCCTCGTTTGGGTGTAGGGACTGATCAGAGCCTGAAGGTACGGAAGTGCCGTTCCCCTCACAGCTCCGTAGGCAAGCACCATGGTCTTGTAGCAGATGCGAGCTTCAACTGGAAGCCAGTGGAGTGTGCGGAGGAGTGGGGTGACGTGAGAGAACTTGGGAAGGTTGAACACCAGACGGGCTGCGGCATTCTGGATGAGTTGTAGGGGTTTAATGGCACAGGCAGGGAGCCCAGCCAACAGTGAGTTGCAGTAATCCAGACGGGGAGATGACAAGTGCCTGGATTAGGACCTGTGCCGCTTCCTGTGTAAGGCAGGGGTCGTACTCTCCGAATGTTGTAGAGTATGAACCTACAGGATCGGGTCACCGCCTTGATGTTAGCGGAGAACGACAGGGTGTTGTCCAGGGTCACGCCAAGGCTCTTTGCACTCTGGGAGGAGGACACAACGCAGTTGTCAACCGTGATGGCGAGATCATGGAACGGGCAGTCCTTCCCCGGGAGGAAGAGCAGCTCCGTCTTGCCGAGGTTCAGCTTGAGGTGGTGATCCGTCATCCACACTGATATGTCTGCCAGACATGCAGAGATGCGATTCGCCACCTGGTTATCAGAAGGGGGAAAGGAGAAGATTAGTTGTGTGTCGTCTGTGTAGCAACGATAGGAGAGGCCATGTGAGGATATGACAGAGCCAAGTGACTTGGTGTATAGCGAGAATAGCAGAGGGCCTAGAACTGAGCCCTGGGGGACACCAGTGGTGAGAGCACGTGGTGCGGAGACAGATTCTCACCACGCCACTTGGTAGGAGCGACCTGTCAGGTAGGACGCAATCCAGGAGTGAGCCGCGCCGGAGATGCCCAACTCGGAGAGGGTGGAGAGGAGGATCTGATGGTTCACAGTATCAAAGGCAGCAGACAGGTCTAGAAGGACAAGAGCAGAGGAGAGCGAGTTAGCTTTTTCAGTGCGGAGAGCCTCCGTGACACAGAGAAGAGCAGTCTCAGTTGAATGACCAGTCTTGAAACCTGACTGGTTTGGATCAAGAAGGTCATTCTGAGAGAGATAGCAAGAGAGTTGGCTAAAGACGGCACGCTCAAGAGTTTTGGAGAGAAAAGAAAGAAGGGATACTGGTCTGTAGTTGTTGACATCGGAGGGATCGAGTGTAGGTTTTTTGAGAAGGGGTGCAACTCTTGCTCTCTTGAAGACAGAAGGGACATAGCCAGCGGTCAAGGATGAGTTGATAAGCGAGGTGAGGTAAGGGAGAAGGTCTCCGGAAATGGTCTGGAGAAGAGAGGAGGGGATAGGGTCAAGCGGGCAGGTTGTTGGGTGGCCGGCCGTCACAAGTCGCAAGATTTCATCTGGAGAGAGAGGAGAGAAAGAAGTCAAAGCATAGGGTAGGGCAGTGTGAGCAGGACCAGCAGTGTCATTTGACTTAACAAAGGAGGATCGGATGTCATCAACCTTCTTTTCAAAATGGTTGATGAAGTCATCCACAGAGAGGGAGGGGGGGGGGAGGAGGATTCAGCAGGGAGGAGAAGGTGGCAAAGAGCTTCCTAGGGTTAGAGGCAGATGCTTGTAATTTAGAGTGGTAGAAAGTGGCTTTAGCAGCAGAAACAGAGGAAGAAAATGTAGAGAGGAGGGAGTGAAAAGATGCCAGGTCCGCAGGGAGTCTACTTTTCCTCCATTTCCGCTCGGCTGCCCGGAGCCCTGTTCTGTGAGCTCGCAATGAGTCGTCAAGCCACGGAGCAGGAGGGGAGGACCGAGCCGGCCGGGAGGATAGGGGACATAGAGAGTCAAAGGATGCAGAAAGGGAGGAGAGGAGGGTTGAGGAGGCAGAATCAGGAGATTGGAGGGAGAAGGATTGAGCAGAGGGAAGAGATGATAGGATGGAAGAGGAATGAGTAGCGGGAGAGAGAGAGCGACGGTTGTGACAGCGCATTACCATCTGAGTAGAGGCAGAGTGAGTAGTGTTGGAGGAGAGCGAGAGAGAAAAGGATACAAAGTAGTGGTCGGAGACATGGAGGGGAGTTGCAGTGAGATTAGTAGAAGAACAGCATCTAGTAAAGATGAGGTCAAGCGTATTGCCTTCCTTGTGAGTAGTGGGGGACGGTGAGAGGGTGAGGTCAAAAGAGGAGAGGAGTGGAAAGAAGGAGGCAGAGAGAAATGAGTCAAAGGTAGACATAGGGAGGTTAAAGTCACCCAGAACTGTGAGGGGTGAGCCATCCTCAGGAAAGGAACTTATCAAGGCGTCAAGCTCATTGATTAACTCTCCAAGGGAAC
This sequence comes from Coregonus clupeaformis, assembly GCF_020615455.1. Taxonomy (NCBI): domain Eukaryota; kingdom Metazoa; phylum Chordata; class Actinopteri; order Salmoniformes; family Salmonidae; genus Coregonus; species Coregonus clupeaformis. Next base: position 28,655,628 of record NC_059198.1, read on the forward strand.
CTGGAGGGCGATAAATGATAAGGATGTTAAGCTTAAATGGGCTAGTGACTGTGACAGCATGGAATTCAAATGAGGAGATAGACAGATGGGTCAGGGGAAAAATAGAGAATGTCAACTTGGGAGAGATGAGGATTCCTGTGCCACCACCCCGCTGACCAGATGCTCTCGGGGTATGCGAGAACACATGGTCAGACGAGGAGAGAGCAGTAGGAGTAGCAGTGTTTTCAGTGGTAATCCATGTTTCCTTCAGCACCAAGAAGTCAAGGGACTGGAGGGTAGCATAGGCTGAGATGAACTCTGCCTTGTTGGCCGCAGAACGGCAGTTCCAGAGGTTGCCGGAGACCTGGAACTCCACGTGGGTCGTGCGTGCAGGGACCACCAGGTTAGAGAGGCAGCAGCCACGCGGTGTGAGGCGTTTGTATAGCCTGTGCGGAGAGGAGAGAACAGGGATAGACAGACGCATAGTTGACAGGCTACAGAAAATGGCTACAATAATGCAAAGGAGATTGGAATGAAATGAACTAAACATCTGGGAAAGCGAGCGAGCGGGGCCTCCCTCACTTACGTTTCACTGAAACACCCAAATATAACTCTCCCAACTTCCACCTCAGAAACTATAATTGTTGTAAACTACAGCGGTTCAATGTTATCTAGGAATAGACTAACTTAGTTTATTCAGCTAGCTAACTTGGTACAGTATTCTTCCGTGATAACCGTCCAGGGCACCTAGTCCTCTGACGCCGTAGCCAACTAGTATGCCAGGCTCCAATAACACGGTTTAGCACCAATATTCGGCCACAACAAACCACCAGTGTGTCAACACGCCAAGCAGATCATTCGTGTCCGTGTCTAACGTTGTGGGTTAGTCCTGTCAGCTTGACCGAGTCCGTCGTCAACTTATTCAGCCAGTTAGTTAGCTAGAATAGTTAGCATACTAGCTAGCCATTGCTTTCTGCCAATGAAAAAAAAAAACTCCTCCCACGGGACGAACACACAGAGCCAAGCTAACGTTAACTAGTCACCCATGTCCCGAATTCCCTTGAACGACTCTGGTTACCAGTATGTAAAAACAAAACACAAATGTAGGTTATAACTTACCCCTAGCAGCTACTGTTAGCTAGCCAAGTGCAAAGCTAGCCACTGAATCGACTCAGCCAGTTCGCGTCTGTTCGCTAGGTCGTTCCAGCTATTGTTTAGTAGCTATCCAGGTACATTTCGAGCACAGTAGCTACTTACTACCTAACGTTAACGCTTCAGACAATGAGGTTAGAAAAACAGCTGAATGGTAGGCAGCTAGCTGGCGTAATTACAGGTACTCTTAAGCGTGAAACAACTATCCACAGTTGCTAATAGTTACCAGTTGCTACCCGCTAGCTAGTCCAGGTAGTGGGTTAGCTAGCCTCGTGCTTCACCGGGCTCAGCCGAATACAATACTTACCTACAATAATGACATACAATAACCTACGATAACTACAATAACCTACGATGACTACCTACAATACCTAGCTACAATCTAAATACATAGTTTAAGCTTTACTCGACACCATATAAGCCATATAAGCCAAGCTTACCTCCCGCCAGAGAGAGACACAACCTCACCTGACGACCTTCTTACCTCCGTAATATGCTGTAATAGAAATAAGGCCATGCAAAAAAATAATAATATTATGCTCCCTCATCTTAAACGGCACCGACCGCCACTGCTCTATCACTCCACAGCATATAGTAGGGCAGAGTTTTTTTTTTAGTGGGTAGATCAGCTTTAATATTGCAGATTGATTGTAACTTCCATCAATGTAATTGTCTGCATCACTTCCAATCCCCCATATGTTTTTTTTTCTTCTCGCAATATATATATATATATATATATATATATATATATATATATATACACACATACATACATACATACATACATATATACATACAAATATACACATATTTTTCCTTTTAAAAAATATATTTGCTGCTCTATCACTCCACAGCATATAGTAGGGCAGAGTTACATTCATCTCCCTATGAATCCAGCCATCTAAGAAAGGAGTGCAGAGTGGTTGCTAGTAGTGTTTCACTGATTGGACATAGATAAACAAGACAACCATGATCTATAGACAAGATAGTCCATTATTATTGGTGAGTTCCTCACTAAATGGTAAACCATTCATTCTTCTGCACAGTGTTGGAATGGCAGGAGCCATGATGAAATACCCTGGCATTCTGCTAATCCCGCGAGGAAGAGGCTGTTGTCATATGTGTTTGAATTTCATTGATGATTGCACAGAGCAGCTCTCTGGATCTGGCCTTGGAGCACAGCCATGTGCTTGTGATGTACAGCCAATTCAGACTGGCCGTCTGCTCCAAGGCTCTGGGGGCTACATGCACCTGTGTCTCTGTGAAAAGGTCTGGAGCCCATTCAAATGACATGTTGGGGGATGACCGGAGGGTAGTGTTTTCCTGCTCTTGAGGTCTGTAGTGCAATGCAAAGGTGTGGTTTGGGAATATGGACACACGTTACTATGAAACATTATTCCTAATATTGATTCATATAAGATACTGTATATAGCAGTATACAGTATACATAAAAAATGGTGATCTATAAAGAGGGGGTACAAACCATAATGCAACCTGTGTCTAGCTGTATTGATGTACCTGAACATATTAGATTGAGTGGCATGTCAAAATCCTAAAACCCTTGTAGTGTTAAATAGTATTTAACAATCTACATTTGATAAACCTGATTATCTGACTTCATTTAATAAAACCATGTGCAATGAAGTATTATGTGTTTAGCTGTCTAAGGTCAAGATAGACTATATTTGATTTGGTTCAATTATGATTTGATTTGAAATGGTTATGAGAAGCGAATGCAAAAAGCAAGTATTATATATTAACTTTGTAAAATGAATGAAATCACATACAAGGCATAAAGCTTAAAGGGGAATTTCACCCGGGGAGAATCTGGGCTTGTTTTCATCATATCTGAGGCATTTCTAGGTCAGTGAGATGTGTTTCACACATAATTGTCCAGGAGGAAGGCAGGTCTGGGCTTCGCGCACTGAATGGTACACCCTATGACGGCTTCCGGTGTATTAATGCTTTGTTGCATTTCACGGAGGCTCTATGTTATACTGATCGCACTATACATTTTTGTGCATGTAGATATGGTTGTCCTTGTTCGATAGAGCCATTGGACGTATTTTAGCGATGTTCCTATCAGCGGAATAATAGCTAAATATTCAATCTTACACATTTTTTCCAGTCTCTGTAAGACTACAACTCGTGTGGGGCGTTGCTTCGTGCTCTGGCCCGTCCCTCCCCAAGGCAGGCTTTTTTGAAAGGGAGGCAGACACTAACAACACAATCCAAAACTGAAAGAACTGACCAGACCACAATGGCTTCAAGTGATTCCTCTCATCAACACGAATTCGACAATGGAGCATTTTTTTATGTTCTATTAGCTACATGGTGACATTCAACCATACATATTTCAACCGGAATATAGCGAAGAGGATTCGAAACAAAGAGTTAGATTTAGCTAGAAGCTCAGCTACAGCTGATGCCAGCACCAAGATGGCAGATGACAAATACGGTAGCTAGCTAAGCAAGTTACTTTTACTGAAAGCCACCCAGCTAGCTAGCTAACTTTAGTTTATCTCCTGTTACAGTGGGGGGGAAATCAAATTATTTTTCTGTTTGCCAACTTAGGTAGCTAGGTAGGTAGCTAGTCTAGCTAGCTAGCTAAACAACTACAGGTAGCCATATATATGACAAAAAATAGAAGAGGTTTTACAATCGGAGATCTATTGTATCTCGATTGTAAAACCTCTTCTCTTTTTATTTGTAGATATGGATACTAAACAGCAAGCTACAAAGTTACAACCAGCCACCTAAAGCTAGGTTTACCAGCAAACGTTAGCACATGACTGGAGTTGACTCGCTAATTAGCCTGGCGCCTGCTAACTTGGTATGTGCCAAGCCTTGCTATGTAACATAATTGACAAGGGTTGACATTGGTTATGATTATGACCGTGGATGCATTTCAATCTCACACAATTATAGGCATGATGCAAGATAGGATTCCAAATAATTTTAAATAACAAGTATTGGCTTTCCAGCTAGCTAAGTTTACCAGCTAACGGTGAGGAGAAAAATAATACAAAAATTTACTGTTGTAAATCTCAAACTGATAAGCTGGTTTTACTATACAAATGTTTGCCTAAGCAGGCCTGATAGACATGGCTGTAGCTAGATACTGTCTGCCTACCTACCTGGTATATTTATACAGTTTGGTAACTGTGTAAAGGTTGAGGGTTATGCCATATTTCTTTCTATTAGGCTAGATATTGTTCTAAATGTAATCTATGTATGTTAAAACGATTCTACCCTAATGGTGATGTTATGCTGGCACAGTTCAACTGTCGTTCAAACTGTACAATAGATTATAATTTATTATCTTTTTTTGTCTTATAGACAATACCATGTGGTGCCTGGGCTCCTTCCTGGAGTGGATTCTAGAAGGAGAGAAACATAATTTCTTTGCCATTGTAGCAGAACTGTATCCCGTGAACTGTATCCCTCTTGATGGATTGGACATTATGCTGGATTTCAAGCAGAAGATGACTCAATAGGAGCTGAATGGCAGTTTGATCAAGACAACACTCCTCCCACAGCTGTACAAGTATTCCCTGAACATTATTACACTGATCATACTGTATTTTCTTACTGTATGTTTCTTTGTGAATGGCAATTCCATCATGACCACCTCTCCCATCATCTGCTGATCACCAGTTCTCTTAGCTACAGATTGTTACACCAGATAATGTGATTTAACCAAATATGACCAATATTAATTTTTGACCAACAGATTGGCCATGCTGTCTTCATCCTGGAAACAGGAGTCTCATAAAATGTATGTGTTCAGCTGCAGGTGGTCAGTTTGAATGTTTCCACAAATCGAGGACAAAGACAGTATCGCCAAGGTAAGGTTGGTCGAAAATCTCTGTGCTACACCAAACAGTACCTATCCTGTAACTCCCAGTAATGGATACCAACAATATTTGGTTAAATCACATTATCTGTTTGATGCTACAGAACCCTGTACATCTTATACAAATATATTATGTGAATCCATAAAGGCAGACAACTTTTGAAGATTGATAGAATATATCCATATTTATTTTATGGTGGTTCTATATGCTCTTATGCTGAGCCACACTGGCTGCATTTACACAGGCAGCCCAATTCTGAGATTTTTACTACTTTGACCAATCACATCAAATATTTTTCAGAACTGATGTGATTGGTCAAAAGACCAATTAGGGAAAATAAGATCACAATTGGGCTGCCTGTGTAAACACAGCCATAGTCCTTTATCTGGCTTCGGAACACTGGCAATGGTGTTTGCCATGGTGGGCTGTGGAAGCTGAGACTCTTTGTGCTTGTGGCGAATAGTCTTGTCCTGTCTGCGGTGTACGGCCAGCTAGATAAGACTCTGCCGGAAGTGGTGTAGGGCTCATAGACCTTACCCACCAACTGTTTGGACTTCTTGCAGAAGATTTGCTGGTACTACACGTCTCCTGGAAACACATGGTTGTGGTGTTACCATTTTACACTTTTTGTGGAAGGGACGTAGGGCAACATGCCTTTGTTGGTAAAGGTGTCAACCGATTGGAACCTAAGTGTTTAGAGACAATGAGGGACATTGGGAGCTGCTTTTGAGAGGAAAGATCAGTCAACAAAGTGAATGGGCTGGGGGGCTGCAGAAGGTCTGAAAAGTCTTAGGAGGGCAGTTCCTACACAGCATGTATGGTTGTGTATCGAAGATTGAGGAGAAATGGCACCTTTCAAAATATTCTCATACACAACAATTCATTTACTGTCTCTACGCACAACCCTACATAACCAAAACCCCCTTCCTCATCTCAAAAAGCTGTTGTAGCCATTATCTTCAACACTATTGCCTCTTGCCCCTTCGACTCTCTTCACTGCCTCCACATAGGAGATCCACTGTGCAGCCCTGATCCTTGACACCTCAACCTCCTTCACCCTAACAGGGCACTCAAGGAAGTCCGGAGTATGATCCCCACCACAGTTGCAACATTTTCAATTCACAGATTCTTCAATATCATACTTCTTCCGTCTGCAAACATTTGACACGTGACCATATCCTTCACAATTTCCACAATGTAATAGTTTGGACACAAATGCTCTCACCGCATACCTCACATATCCAAGCTTCACATATTCAGGTAGAGTCCCCTCAAACAACAATAGTGTCGACAGGCTTTTCTCCTTCCTTCCATTTACCATACGGGTCAAGCGAAGTGCACTGACCACAGATTACACTTTCCATTCTATTGGAACAAAAAAACAAATTTGTGACTCTAGTGGGACTCAAACCCACAACCTTTGAATGTCTTTGCTAATTCCGCCTAGAAGTCCAATGCGCTATACATTGCGCTACAGAGCCAACCACATAATAAGCCATTTTGAAAAGCTTACCTGAGCCATACAAGTGTGTCTCAGGTGTAGAGACACACAAGTGCAGAGAACTGTAGCTACAGATTGTTACACCAGATAATGTGATTTACCCAAATATTTTTGCCGACATCTTGTCTATTTCAAGTCTTCTCTCATTGATCGAGACAGGTGGGTGTCCACCCCAAAGTGCTGCATGTCATGATGACAGAGACCTGTCTCGATCAATAAGTGAAAATACGAAATAGACACGATGGTGGCGCACTTATTGTTGGATTACTTTATGGAGCAAAAAACATATTTATTTTAATAACAGAGCATTTTCTAAATTTCAAACTGACCCCCTGCAACTGGACACAGACATTTTATGCGACTCTTGTTTCCCTGAATCGAGGATGAATACAGCATCGCTAAGCTTGGTCGAAAATTCTCTGTGCTACACAAAACAGCACCTATCCTGTAACCCCCAGTATTGAATACCAAAAGTATTTGGTTAAATCACATTTTGTGGTGTTTCAATCTGTAGCTAAGAGAACTGGTGATCAGCAGATGGGAGAGCTGGTCATGATGAAATTGCCATTCCAAAGAAGCATACAGTAAGTTCAAGGAATACTTGTAAAGCTGTGTGAGGAGTGTTGTCATGATCTAACTGCCATTCAGCTTCTCATGAGTCATCTGCTTGAAATCCAGCATAATGTCTAATCCCTCGAGGGATACAGTTGACAAGATACAGTTCTGCTACAATGACACACGCAGGCAAAGGAATTCTGTTTCTGTATTTAGAATCCACTCCAGGAAGAAACTGACACCACACTTTTTTTTCTGTAAGACCCAAAACAAAACAATTTATACTCTATTGTACAGTTTGTACAACAGTTGAACCGTGCCAGCATAACATCAACATTAGGGTAGACTAGTTGAACATGCATACATGTGTACAGGCAAAGATATTACATATACAACAATATCTAGCCTAATAGAAAGAAATATGGCATAACCCTCAACCTTTGCACAGTGACCAGACCGTTCAAATGAGCCTAGGTAGATAGGCAGACAGTATCTACCTACAGCCATGTCTATCAGGCATGCTTAGGGAAGTATTTTTATAGTGAAATCAGCTTCAGTTTTAGAGATTTACAACAGTAAATTGTTGTATTATTGTTTCTCCTCACTGTTTGCTAGTAAACTTAGCTAGCTTGCTGGATAGGCAATACTTGTTATTTACATCTGATTAGAATCCTATCTTGCGTCATGCCTATAATTTTGTGAGATTGAAATGCATCCACGGTCATAATCATAACCAATGTCAAGCCTCGTCAATTATGTTACATAGCTAGCTAGTAAAATTATTTACAGTTGCAGATGTTACACGTTTGCGAACAAATTACAAATGCGAGGCGTGGCGCATAGCAAGTTAGTAGGCACCAGGCTAACTAGCTAGCCAAATCCAGTCATGTGCTAACGTTTGCTGGTAAACCTAGCTTTAGGTGGCTGGTTGTAACGTTGTAGCTTGCTGTTTAGTAGCTAGCCATATCTATGACTAAAAAGAGAAGAGATCTCAGATTGTAAAACTTCTTCTCTCTTTAGTCATTGATATGGCTACTGGTAGCTGTTTGCTAGCTACCTAGGTAGCTAAGTTAGCTAAAATAATTCAATTTCCACCTACTGTAACACAATTGTATGTTAGCCAGCAATACACAATATGGGTTTAAGTATATAAACGAAAGTTAGCTAGGTGGCTTGCAGGAAAAATAACTTACTTAGCTAGGTACCATATTTGTCATCTGCCCTCTTGGTGCTGGCATCATCTGTAGCTGAGATTCTAACATGTGGAGCACTGACCTGCCTTCCTCCTGGGCAAGTATGTGTGAAACACATCTCACTCAAATCAAATCAAATCAAATTTTATTTGCCACATACGCCGAATACAGCCCTTAACCAACAATGCATTTATTTCTTAATAAAAAAGTAAAATAAAACAACAACAACAAAAAAGTGTTGAGAAAAAAAGAGCTGAAGTAAAATAAAATAACAGTAGGGAGGCTATATACAGGGGGGTACCGGTGCAGAGTCAATGTGCGGGGGCACCGGCTAGTTGAGGTAGTTGAGGTAATATGTACATGTGGGTAGAGTTAAAGTGACTATGCATAAATAATTAACAGAGTAGCAGCAGCGTAAAAAGATGGGGTGGGGGTGCAAATAGTCCGGGTAGCCATGATTAGCTGTTCAGGAGTCGTATGGCTTGGGGGTAGAAGCTGTTGAGAAGCCTTTTGGACCTAGACTTGGCACTCTGGTACCGCTTGCCTTGCGGTAGCAGAGAGAACAGTCTATGACTAGGGTGGCTGGAGTCTTTGACAATTTTGAGGGCCTTCCTCTGACACCGCCTGGTATAGAGGTCCTGGTGGCAGGAAGCTTGGCCCCAGTGATGTACTGGGCCGTACGCACTACCCTCTGTAGTGCCTTGCGGTCGGAGGTCGAGCAGTTGCCATACCAGGCGGTGATGCAACCAGTCAGGATGATCTCGATGGTGCAGCTGTAGAACTTTTTGAGAATCTGACGACCCATGCCAAATCTTTTCAGTCTCCTGAGGGGGAATAGGCTTTGTCGTGCCCTCTTCACAACTGTCTTGGTGTGTTTGGACCATGATAGTTCGTTGGTGATGTGGACACCAAGGAACTTGAAGCTCTCAACCTGTTCCACTACAGCCCCGTCGATGAGAATGGGGGCATGCTCAGTCCTCTTTTTTTTCCTGTAGTTCACAATCATCTCCTTTGTCTTGGTCATGTTGAGGGAGAGGTTGTTATCCTGGCACCACACGGCCAGGTCTCTGACCTCCTCCCTATAGGCTGTCTCATCGTTGTCGGTGATCAGGCCTACCACTGTTGTGTCGTCGGCAAACTTAATGATGGTGTTGGAGTCATGCCTGGCCATGCAGTCATGGGTGAACAGGGAGTACAGGAGGGGACTGAGCACACACCCCTGAGGGGCCCCCGTGTTGAGGATCAGCATGGCAGATGTGTTGTTACCTACCTTTACCACCTGGGGCGGCCCGTCAGGAAGTCCAGGATCCAGATGCAGAGGGAGGTGTTTAGTCCCAGGATCCTTAGCTTAGTGGTGAGCTTTGAGGACACTATGGTGTTGAACGCTGAGCTGTAGTCAATGAATAGCTTTCTCACGTAGGTGTTCCTCTTGTCAAGGTGGGAAAGGGCAGTGTGGAGCGCAATACAGATTGCATCATCTGTGGATCTGTTGGGGCGGTATACAAATTGGAGTGGGTCTAGGGTTTCTGGGATAATGGTGTTGATGTGAGCTATGACCAGCCTTTCAAAGCACTTCATGGCTACAGACGTCAGTGCTACGGGTCGGTAGTCATTTGGTATTACAGACTCAGTCAGGGACATGTTGAAAATGTCGGTGAAGACACTTTCCAGTTGGTCAGCACATATTCAGTGTACACGTCCTGGTAATCTGTCTGGCCCTGTGGCCTTGTGAATGTTGACCTGCTTAAAAGTCTTACTCACATCGGCTACGGAGAGCGTGATCACATAGTCATCCGGAACAGCTCGTGCTCTCATGCATGCTTCAGTGTTGCTTGCCTCGAAGCGAGCATAGAAGTGGTTTAGCTTGTCTGGTAGGCTTGTGTCAATGGGCAGCTTGCGGCTGTGCTTCCCTTTGTAGTCTGTAATAGTTTTCAAGCCCTGCCACATCCGACGAGCGTCAGAGCCAGTGTAGTACGATTCAATCTTAGTCCTGTATTGACTCTTTGCCTGTTTGATGGTTCGTCGGAGGGCATAGCGGGATTTCTTATAAGCGTCCGGGTTAGAGTCCCGTTCTTTGAAAGCGGCAGCTCTACCCTTTAGCTCAGTGCAGATGTTGCCTGTAATCCATGGCTTCTGGTTGGGGTATGTACGTACGTACGGTCACTGTGGGGACGACGTCATCGATGCACTTATTGATGAAGCCAGTGACTGATGTGTTGTACTCCTCAATGCTATCTGAAGAATCCCGGAACATGTTCCAGTCTGTGCTAGCAAAACAGTCCTGTAGTTTAGCATCTGCGTCATCTGACCACTTTTTTATTAACCGAGTCACTGGTGCTTCTTGCTTTAGTTTTTGCTTATAAGCAGGAATCAGGAGGATAGAGTTATGGTCAGATTTGCCAAATGGAGGGCAAGGGAGAGCTTTGTATGCGTCTCTGTGTGTGGAGTAAAGTTGGTCTAGAGTTTTTTTTCCTCTGGTTGCACATTTAACATGCTGGTAGAAATTAGGTAGAACAGATTTAAGTTTCCCTGCATTAAAGTCCCCGGCCACTAGGAGCGCTGCCTCTGGATGAGCGTTGTCCTGTTTAGTTATGGCCTTATACAGCTCATTGAGTGCAATCTTAATGCCAGCATTGGTTTGTGTGGTAAATAGACAGCTATGAAAAATATAGATGAAAACTGTCTTGGTAAATAGTGTGGTCTACAGCTTATCATAAGGTACTCTACCTCAGGCGAGCAAAACTTCAAGTCTTCCTTAGTATTTGATTTTGTGCACCAGCTGTTGTTTACAAATATACACAGACCGCCACCCCTTGTCTTACCGGAGTCAGCCATTCTATCCTGCCGATGTAGCGTATATCCCGTCAGCTGTATGTTGTCCATGTCGTCGTTCAGCCACGACTCGGTGAAACGTAAGATATTAATGTTTTTAATGTCCCGTTGGTAGGATAAGCGTAATCGTAGGTTATCTAATTTATTTTCCAATGATTGAAGATTGGCTAATAGGATTGATGGAAGAGGCAGTTTACTCGCTCGCCGTCGGATCCTTACGAGGCACCCCGACCTACGTCCACGACATCTCCATCTCTTTCTCCTGCGAATGACGGGGATTTGGGCCTTGTCGGGTGTTTGTAGGATATCCTTCGCGGCCGCCTTTTTGAAGAAAAAATATTCATCCAATACGAGGTGAGTAATCGCTGTCCTGATATCCAGAAGCTCTTTTTGGTTATAAGAGACGATGGCAGAAACATTATGTACAGAATAAAATACAAATAACGCGAAAAAACACACATAATAGTACAATTGGTTAGAGGGCTGTAAAACGGCAGCCATCTTCTCCGGCGCCATGATGACTCACTGTCCTAGAAATGCCTCAGACATGATTTAAACAAGCCCAGATTCCCCCAGGGTGAAATTCCCCTGTAATATAGTAATAACTATATTATTAATGTCCCTTTAAGTTACAAGGCAATACTGACATTAACATAGCATCCACAATCTAGGCATACAGATCCTAAGTTTAACTTACCAGACAAAGCATGAACTAATGAGACCTACTCAGCCATGGGCCTGGGCAGTTTACAAGAGAAGCATTTAATACAATACTTTTGCAAGGCACTGTAAAGGCTTTTGTGGGGGATGAGACCTAATGCAGATAAGGCAGAATTCCTAAAGACAATAAAACCCCTTTGCATAGAGTAGTTTAGAGTTCAACCTGCATAGAGTAGTTTAGAGTTCAACCTGCATAGAGTAGTTTACAGTTCAACCTGCATAGAGTAGTTTAGAGTTCAACCTTTACAGATACAAGTTACCACATAGATCATACAGTACATCCATATAGATAGCATCAGAGTTCTCCTCAGATAGTTTCAGATAGATATCAAACATGGATGCAATAGCGTTACTAACACACATTCCAATAGCCAGTCCTCTGGATACTGTAGAAAGAGAGATACATTTTGGCCCCTTGACGGGGGAAGGGCTGACTGGTCCTTGTTCATTGTCTTCTGTGTTTTGTTGAGCCATTTTCCATGCGGCCGGTGGTGTCAGAGAGCACATAAATTAGGACTAAGCCTACACCCAATAAGTGCCAATAAGGACATTAACTTAAAAACCCAAACAAATACACTACATAACCAAAAGTATGCTTGGACACCTGCTCGTCGAACATCTCATTCCAAAATCATGGTCATTAATATGGAGTTGGTCCCTCCTTTGCTGCTATAACAGCCTCCGCTCTTCTGGAAGGCTTTCCACTAGATGTTGAACCATTGCTGCGGGGACTTGCTTCCATTCAGCCACAAGAGCATTAGTGAGGTCAGGCACTAATGTTGGGTCAATTAGGCCTGGCTTGCAGTCGCGTTCCAATTTATCCCAAAGGTGTTCGATGGGGTTGAGGTCAGGGCTCTGTGCAGGCCAGTCAAGTTCTTCCACACCAATCTCGACAAACCATTTCTGTATGGACCTCGCTTTGTGCAATGGGGCATTGTCATGCTGAAACAGGAGAGGGCCTTCCCCAAACTGTTGCCACATAGTTGGAAGCACAGAATAATCTAGAATGTCATTGTATCATAAACATTTCCCTTCACTGAAACTAAGGGGTCTAGCCCGAACCATGAAAAACAGCCCCAGACCATTATTCTTCCTCCACCACACTTTACAGTTGGCACTATGCATTGGGGCAGGTAGCATTCTCCTGGCATCTGCCAAACCCAGATTCGTCCATCGGACTGCCAGATGGTGAAGCGTGATTAATCTCTCCAGAGAACGCGTTTCCACTGCTCCAGAGTCCAATGGTGACGAGCTTTACACCACACCAGCCGATGCTTGGCATTGTGCATGGTGATCTTAGACTTGTGTGCGGCTGCTCGGCCATGGAAACCCATTTCATGAAGCTCCCGACAAACAGTTATTGTGCTGACGTTGCTTCCAGAGGCAGTTTGGAACTCGTAGTGAGTGTTGCAACCGAGGACAGACGATTTTTACGCGCTACGAGCTTCAGCACTCGGTCCCGTTCTGTGAGCTTGTGTGGCCTACCACTTTGCGGCTGAGCCATTGTTGCTCCTAGACGTTTCCACTTCACAATAACAGCACTTACAGTTGACCAGGGCAGCTCTAGCAGGGCAGAAATTTAACGAACTGACTTGTTGGAAAGGTGGCATCCTAAGACCGTGACACGTTGAAAGTCACAGAGCTCTTCAGTAAGGCCATTCTACTGCCAATGTTTGTCTATAGAGATTGTTTGTCTATGGAGATTGCAAGGCTGTGTTCTCGGTTTTATACACCTGTCAGCAACGGGTGTGGCTGAAATAGCCGGATCCACCAATTTGAAGGGGTGTCCACATACTTTCGTATATATTGTCACACCCTGATCTGTTTCACCTGTCTTTGTGCTTGTCTCCACCCCCCTCCAGGTGTCGCCCATCTTCCCCATTATCCCCAGTGTATTTATACCTGTGTTCTCTGTTTGTCTGATGCTGTTTTGTTTTGTCAAGCCCACCAGCGGTTTTCCCCCTTGCGCCTATTTGTTTCAAGTTCCTGTTTTCTAGTTTTCCCTGTTTTGACCATTCTCCCTGCCCTGACCCTGAGACCGCCTGCCGTTCTGTACCTTTTGGACTCTGATCTGGATTACTGACCTCTGCCTGCCCTTGAGCTGTTGTTTGCCTGCTCCCTGTTCTTGTAATAAACTTTTGTTACTTCGACACTGTCAGCATCAGGGTCTTCTCCTGAAACGTGATATATATATATGATAGTGTATGATGTTTAAGAGTCGAGAGATGGTGGACTTAACTCCCAGATCAATTATGTCAAAAAATACGCTTTCCTCTAAGGATAGACAAGCTTGTCTGGAACAGAAATTAATGTTTGAACAGTTGTTGACTGAAGATGGAAGTTAAACACACAATAATTGATTTTCATTTGAAGTTCTTTTACCACTATGACTCCCCATATTTTCATGGCAATCATCACTTAGGGATAGTCCTAAACTAACTGTTAAGTGAGTGAAAAACGCTTCAGTGAGTGTGTGCCACACAATCTCTCTCCTCTATATTTGGTTTGGCAGTGTGCAAAAAACAGTCAATTGGGACATTTTACATGTGGTGATACAATATGTATTTTAGAGTGCTTCAAAGCCATTTTCATTAACACAGTCACCACAGCCACATTAGATCTACATTTCTGAGCCTACTGCATTATTACAGACTTTTGTTTTTTTTCCATTTGGTCTGAAAATACATTGCAATTTGTGACACTGTTACTGTCTCTTGCATTCACATGCACACCACATCAGCTCTGTAGATGCTTGAGAACTGCTCGCTAGCTACAGACTTAAGACTTCCACGCCGTGGCAAACTGTTCAACTTTTAAGCCCATCACTTCTGATTGTGACACAATGCTGCAGCTCCTCTGTCTAATTGACGTATTGGTGAGCAATGACTTACAGTGGAGAGTTTTGCAGACATGTCCCTGAAGGAATATCAAGGAGAACTAATCAATATCGATAGCAACGCCAAATTAGAGGAGCAGACTGTAGGGGCTCCCTGCTTAACAGTCTGAAGGCATCAGCCCTCTGTGAGTTGGAAGGTAGCAGTGGGATTTTTTATAACACGGAATCCATAAGCACTGCCTGCAAACCTTGTTGAGTAAAGTTATTAATTGGCTATGAACAATGCCAAACTGCCATGCAGTGTTGTGGGGCACTGTCAATTTATACAGGGCCCAGCCATTTCCCTGGCAGAAATCCCTGTCCACATTGTTTTAATGCTCTGCAGTATTTATCCAGTCTATTGTCAGCCTGAACATACTGACTCTGGTTAACACCCATTGCTGGTACAAATATTTGCTGGTACAACAAATGGAACAGTGATATGGACAGTCAGATGATACTGCACCTCGATTCTGTAAATTAGTACTATTAATAGCCAAACCTGGAGCTTAACACCTCTTTTGAGAGCCCAATATTATGGTGAGTGCAGTCTGGATTGCAGCAATTAGAGGGCTTATTTCAGCTGCTCATTATGTAAGGCCAGGATGTTTCTGATAGCCTTGTTAACTGTTGTCAGAGTCCAGCTTTGATCCACCTCATATCCCTTCCTATTCATTTGGAACACTGTTTGAATTCTGAAGTCTCTCCCATCTTCAGCATTTCAAAGTGTGTGCACTGCACTGCAAGTCCATCCCTAGAGTGAATGTGGTCTTCTACAAAGAAGCCATTTCCGGTTGTTAGTAATTTGGAATTCTCAGTTGAATTCACACACAGGACTTGGTGTTTTGCAGACAGACATTCTGGCTGTGTTAGTGTGTTGGTGTTGGCTGTGTTTTGTTTCCTCCCTGGCTGGCTGCAACACAAGGCAGGCAGGGTGCCTCCCCACAGTTGACCCATTAATCTTCCTGAGGGTGGTAATGATCGCTGTCTAGCTCCCCTCACAGCCTCGCTCTCACACTCAATACTTCCTGTTTGATGTTCAAATAATTAGAGGGAGACTCATCCTTAAGTTCATGAGTCTTGTTAGTGTCATCATATTGAGGGAATGGGGACCAATGCAGATCAGGTCTGTGAAAGCTGGCGTCTTATACAATCAGTCCTTTTCCAGTGAGTATGTGGAGGTGCAGCATAACGACTGGATCAGACAACAACTTCATCTCCTTTGACAGTCAGCTATTTTGTATTGGCAATAAACAGAACATCCAAGGCCTCAAACCTCAGACAATTCTACTATGTTGGTGTGAAGAGACTGAGAACCACTAAACCAAGTTATAATTATGAGTGTGGTTGAGATGTTGTGCACTGACTGCTGTCGAGTTTAATGTCGGGGTTTACAATTGAGATCAGGCCAGAATTAATGCTTCTGTGCTTGAGGGTTTATGGTTTTTGTAACTGCTCAAAAGGTCACTGCTCAAAAAGCTGGGCTAACAATGGTGAGACATCCTACCAAGTTTTTACTGCGAGGCAGAGGGCACTCAATTCAGCTGAATACTTGAACACACAACTTGCTTCCCAGCTAACAACAAACGTTCCCACAACGTTCCCCTAACAATCAGAAAACTGGACACATTAATGTTCTTGTTACATTTCCATGAAACGTGTCAAGAACATTAATATCTTATATTCTGAGAACATGGCAACCATGTTCTGTGTATGTTTGGTGTGGCATTGATGGAATATTCTCCTAACCCTCAGAAAACTTGACACATGAATGTGCTTGCAATGTTCCCATGAAACATGTCTAGAACATGCATATCTTATATTCAGAGAACTTGGCAACCATGTTCTGTGTATGTTTGGTGTGATGTTGATAGAATTTTATCCTAACCCTCAGAAAACTGGACACGTGAATGTTCTTGCAATGTCCCAAGAAACGTGTCTAGAACATACATTTTTGGATATTCTGAGAACGCGGTCATCACGATCTGGATAAGTTCTGTTTGACTTTAAGGGAATGTTCTCCTAACTCTAATACCAAAACATGCAAAATAGGTTCTCATACATAGAATGTTCCCCTAACTAATGAGAAACTGGACACTCAAACATCAGGGGAACATCACAGGTATCATTACAAAAACATTCTCTCTCCCTAGAATTATTAGCTGGGACTTTCTCTACACCCAGCCAACCTTAATATATTTGACAAAATTTACAAAGACCAAATACCAAAAGACTAGGTTTTACGTCACCATTGAAAATAAGTGTATATTTTTCCTTAACCCATCAATAAGCATTCTGCTCTCCTTACAGCGCTGACCTATTGTGCAGAACTTTGAGCTCAGAGAAAATTATCCTTAGAGACAGATTTTCAGCAAGGAAGTCAAAGACAAATATTAGTCTACATTGTCACAACTTTACATCATGCTCTGAGAAATAGTGCAGATACCATTACGTTTTTAAATGTGAGGCAGAGAGCAGTGGAGCCCAGGAGAGGTGATTGAGGCTAAATCTAAACACCCTCATCAACATGAGGCCTTATTAAGCCCCGTCTTTAGACAAGAAACTGTTGCACACTTTTCCTTTGGTTTACTCAACAATATTATGGCTCATGACAACGGTTTTGCACACAAAAGTATTCTAAAAACTGCTTAAGTAATATTTCAGTTAATCTAAATGGCTTAGCCATGTGTACTATTTACCATTGCTTTGAGAAGAACATGTGTTCTTTGTATTACTAAAGATGTGTGTTTCTGTTTTCTAATGGTATTTTCCCCCTAACAGCCATGGAGAGAACAGCGTCAGAGGTAGGCTGCCACAAAAACAAGGTGTTGTTTGGGACATTATCACCCGATGTCTAATTTTGTAAGTAATTATGGTACATGATCAGTTCCCTTTTAGACTGCGAGGTAGACAGGACCCCACAACGCGATATTGATTTTGCATGGGACTTATTAGCTGGCTGAATTAATGTGCAGCGTTGCCTTCCTGAATTATGATATTTTTGTTGTATCTTTTTAATTGCCCGTCAAGAGAGGGATGACAGTTATAGACACAGGGAAAATTGAAATCCATTATTCCCTGGTCTCGCACAAATTGTTCACAAGGTCAGAGCTGCAGAATGGTTCACTGTAAATCTTTATTATAACAGTACTACGGGCAACTCACAGAGTTAGCCACAGAGTAAGCCACACCTCTTTTATTAGTGCAGAGCAACAGTCCAGTGTGTAACCCTGACTGTTAATACTACCATATTCTGTATTACTTAACTTTAAAGATATTTTTGAATGTCTTTACTTTTACATGGACGGATGGAGGCATCTAATGATAACCATATTTGCATTATCACAATACTTTAATTGATTACCAGGGGTGTCATGCACCCATTATTTTAGAGGGGGCACGCGAAGTAGGTGAGGATGGAGGGGTGGTCAAATTAAATCATATCACAGTTTTGCAGATGTTATCGCAGGTGCAGCGGAATGCTTATGTTTCTAGCGCCAACAATGTAGCAATATCTAGCAATACAATAACAATACACACATAATCAATAAAAAAAGGACAAGACATTAAGACATATCAGAAAGAGCAATATCAGAGTCTGGAATATAAACAAATATATATATATATATATATATATATATATATATATATATATATATATATATATATATATATATATATATATATGTGTGTGTGTGTGTGTGAATGGTGTGTATAGACATTATGGACAATATATGAAAAGAAAAGGTGTGTAAAGCAGTAGTTATATAGGATGAGCCATGACTAGAATACAGTATATACATACAGTGGGGAAAAAAATATTTAGTCAGCCACCAATTGTGCAAGTTCTCCCACTTAAAAAATTAGAGAGGCCTGTAATTTTCATCATAGGTACACCTCAACTATGACAGACAAATTTAGATTATTTTTTCCAGAAAATCACATTGTAGAATTTTTTATGAATTTATTTGCAAATTATGGTGGAAAATAAGTATTTGGTCACCTACAAACAAGCAAGATTTCTGGCTCTCACAGACCTGTAACTTATTCTTTAAGAGGCTTCTCTGTCCTCCACTCGTTACCTGTATTAATGGCACCTGTTTGAACTTGTTATCAGTATAAAAGACACCTGTCCACAACCTCAAACAGTCACACTCCAAACTCCACTATGGCCAAGACCAAAGAGCTGTCAAAGGACACCAGAAACAAGATTGTAGACCTGCACCAGGCTGGGAAGACTGCATCTGCAATAGGTAAGCAGCTTGGTTTGAAGAAATCAACCGTGGGAGCAATTATTAGGAAATGGAAGACATACAAGACCACTGATAATCTCCACGCAAGATTACACCCCGTGGGGGTCAAAATGATCACAAGAACGGTGAGCAAAAATCCCAGAACCACCGGGGGACCTAGTGAATGACCTGCGGAGAGCTGGGACCAAGTAACAAAGCCTACCATCAGTAACACACTACGCCGCCAGGGACTCAAATCCTGAAGTGCCAAACGTGTCCCCTGCTTAAGCCAGTACATGTCCAGGCCCGTCTGAAGTTTGCTAGAGTGCATTTGGATGATCCAGAAGAGGATTGGGAGAATGTCATATGGTCAGATGAAACCAAAATAGAACTTTTTTGGTAAAAACTCAACTCGTCGTGTTTGGAGGACAAAGAATGCTGAGTTGCATCCAAAGAACACCATACCTACTGTGAAGCATGGGGGTGGAAACATCATGCTTTGGGGCTGTTTTTTCTGCAAAGGACCAGGACGACTGATCCGTGTAAAGGGAAAGAATGAATGGGGCCATGTATCGGGAGATTTTGAGTGAAAACCTCCTTCCATCAGCAAGGGCATTGAAGATGAAACGTGGCTGGGTCTTTCAGCACGACAATGATCCCAAACACCCCGGGCAACGAAAGTGGCTTCGTAAAAAGCATCTCAAGGTCCTAGAGTGGCCTAGCCAGTCTCCAGATCTCAACCCCATAGAAAATCTTTGGAGGGAGTTGAAAGTCCGTGTTGCCCAGCGACAGCCCCAAAACATCACTGCTCTAGAGGAGATCTGCATGGAGGAATGGGCCAAAATACCAGCAACAGTGTGTGAAAACCTTGTGAAGACTTACAGAAAACGTTTGACCTGTGTCATTGCCAACAAAGGGTATTAAACAAAACATTGAGAAACTTTTGTTATTGACCAAATACTTATTTTCCACCATAATTTGCAAATAAATTCATTAAAAATCCTACAATGTGATTTTCAGGATTTTTTTTTCTCATTTTGTCTGTCATAGTTGACGTGTACCTATGATGAAAATTACAGGCCTCTCTCATCTTTTTAAGTGGGAGAACTTGCACAATTGGTGGCTGACTAAATACTTTTTTCCCCCACTGTATAACGTGGGTAACACAGTATGAAAACATTATTAAATTACTCTATGTACATAGGGCAGCAGTCTCTAAGGTACAGTATAGAATACTGGGTGGTAGCCCGACTGTCAATTTGATTCAGATGTACTACTCTTTACTCTAGATGTGGCCAGTCAGTACACCTGCATTCCCCATGCTGAAGGCCTACAATCGATTCCCAAATTCCTATAGTCATGTGACGACTTGGTGAATCCCCCCAATTACTTTCTGTTGTAGTTCTTGAACTTGGTACTTACAAATAACTATTTTGGGTATGATGACAAATTCTAACTACAAACCAAAGGCACAGCAGTAGCCCAATTACGCAAACCTTGTCATTGGAGATTGGGAGGCAGTTTATGTTCCAAATAAAGACAATAACCGTTTTCTTCCTTACGTTAAGTTTTGGAAGCACTACATTTATTACATCATTTTATTTTGGGGTTCATCTAAAGACAATCTTGAGAACTTTGTCTATTATCTGAATAACACAACGACTTTCCGTCAATTCACTGTTGAAACTTCCTAGATCTCAAAATATTCAGGGTTGATGCTAACAAAATCCAAACTACCATCTATCGGAAACCAACAGAGAGGAATACTGTCCTCCACTTCAACAGTAATAATCTGCAACATCTCAAAACCAACATCCCTACTGGACAGTTTTTATGCCTGAGACGCAACTGCTCTACACTCAAAGAGTTTGATGCTCAGGCAAAATACATGACACATAGGTTCTCTACCAGAAGATATTCTAGTCTAATTATCCAGCGTGCCCCACGTCCGGGCTCGGGACATGCCCAGACGGTCACTTCTAGCTCAGAAGCCCCAAAAGAACAACGCGCCACGGCTGTGCTTTGGTAACAGGGCTTCAATCACTGCTTGAACAATACCTAAAACACTGGCCTATTCTACAAACAGAACCGATGCTCCAGCCTCTGGCGGATAATCCCCCTCTGTTCTCATACAGACAGGCACGCACGATCAGGGACACGCTGGTTCATTCTTTCCAGAAGTTTGACCGTTCAAACTGGTTACAAGGGAACTATAAGTGTGGAAGATGTGCTCAATGTAACAACACGGTAAACTGTAAATACTTTACACACCCTCTTACCGGCCAAAAGTTCTACCAGAGACAGTTCATCAATTGTAACTCTGCCAATGTTGTGTATATGCTTACGTGCCCGTGTGGTATAGCCTATGTGGGCCAAACAAAAATATGTTTAAAAATAAAAGTATCTGAACATAAAACAGCTATCCGCACTGGCAATATTGAATATGCTATGGCAAAGCACTACTTAGAAGCCAAACATGGCCCACTGTCCTCTTTGCGCTTTGTGAGCCTGGAACAGATCACATCTATTAGAGGCGGTAACCTCCCTAAAATGCTCTCACAATGAGAGATGTTTTGGATTTATAGATGAAATACCTCTTTTGTAGATTATATGGCTGTGCTGTATTTTGAATGCTTATGTACAGTATATGTATATTTCCCTACATTCAATTACAATCTTTCTTTGTAGGCGTTACTGTGCGATAGGAAGTAACTAAATGCACCAAATATTTCTCAAATTTCATATATGTCATCATAATACCTAAATTCTATTGATCAAGTTTATTCTGCTGAACTGTGTATTTGTATATGTATTTGTATGTATATTGTAATAATTGTTGGTTCATTAATGTTTTTATTACCACTTTATACAATGGGAGGGTCTAATCCTGAATGCTGATTGGTTAAAACTACATTACAGCTGGTGTTTATTCCACAAGTTACCACCGTCTAAATCTATGACGTTAAAATGACAATTTACTCTGTTCCATCTGACTGCGCAATCCACTGTCTCATCAGTCCAGCCAGGCAATTTATAAACTTGATCTCCGCTATAAAAAGCATCTAGACATTATCTCACATTTTAGACTAACATTTTGTTTTCGACAGTGGAGATTTGTATAAGCCTTGCTGTCTGTCTCTCCGACATTTGCAACATTGTTTCAATATTCAAATTCGATCTCCAGCTGTCGCATAGTAATGAACATGTCGGGAGTCGAGATGAGACAGACAGGCAGGCAGCTTTTCTCAGCCAGTCGAAATCATGAATCAGCATAAATCTTATGGATATATACAAATAAATATCAATAGAAAAAAGGTAAAAATGGTAGTTCTTTCCAGCTTCAATTTGAAGTTATTGTGTTTGTGAGGACAAACGCTGGGAGACAGGAAGCAATTACAGGGAGTGAACATTTAATGGAAAAAACTGACAGGAACAAAACATGGACAGTGTTTGGACAGGGGAAACTAAACAACATCAATGCTGACACGGGGATCAAGCAGAGGAACATACAGATAAAGGGGAGGTAATTAACAAAGGGAAGGAGTCCAGGTGAGTCCAATGAGCGCTGATGCGCATAACGATGATGACAGGTGTGCGTAATGATGGGCAACCTGGCGCCCTCGAGCGCCAGGGAGGGGGAGCGGGAGCAGGCGTGACAGTACCACCTCCTCTAGGGACGCCAAACCTGTCGAACCTGACGGGCCGGCCGATGCATGGGAGCCTGATGAGCCGGCGGAGGCATGGAATCCTGATGAGCCGGCGGAGGCGTGGAAGCCTGATGAGCCGGCGGAGGCGTGGAAGCCTGACGTGCTGGCTGAGGCGTGGAAACCTGACGAGCCGGCTCAGGTGTGGGAGCCTGACGAGCCGGCTGAGGCGTGATGTGAGATGGGAGCCTGCCGAGCCAACCGAGGCAAGGAAACCTCTCGAGCCAGCTAAGGCATGGAAGCCCGACGAGCCAGCTGATGCACCCCGGTTCCTTCGGCTGTGGCACCCGGACCCGACGTCACCAATTCCAATTTTGGTGTCAGCATTCTATGAGGACAAACGAACCCTCGAGCGCCAGGCAGGGGGAGCGGGAGCAGGCGTGACAGTGTTAGCTGTGTTGTTGGCTAGCTCCTCTGAACAACAGTGTCCTGACGAGAGAGCACATTTTCTATGCCAGGTGAAATCACGGATCATTAGCTCATTGTTATGGATGTATCCATATAAATGTCACTAGAAAACAGCTTAAACAAATGCAAATGCAGAAACGTTGTTATTATTCTTGCTGCACTGTTTGACGTGACTCTAAGTTAGCCGTTGTTGGCTAGCTAGCAAGCAAGGGATAAGAACGTTGCCAGCCAGTGTGGCAATGGAACATTTCGAACGAACGACTGGGTCGCGTCCATAGATACAGAACAAAAGGACTTAACGACTGGTTTGCATCTGTGGCAACCGAACCGATAGAATGAACGGTCAGCCGGCTTGGGTGGCAACCCTAGATTTGTGTCGGGACTATATTCTGTGGAAGGATGAAATAGTATGAATAAATTCATCAAAATAACGTTTTTAATGAAAATATGTAAATCGTTATTTGAATATGTATTTGAATAGGTTGGTAACCCGTTGTATACAAGTGATAATGCCCTCGAAGCCGGTGTTTGGAGGATATATTTGTCTCGGGCCTAACAACACCTGTGCCAATATATCCTCTGCAAATGCTCTGAGGATGTGGCTTGGGATGCTGTCTGGGCCGGCAGCCTTCCGAGGGTTAACACGTTTGAATGTCTTACTCACGTCAGCCACGGAGATCGTGAGCACACAGTCCTTGTGAGCGGTGGGGGCCCACGTCGGCGGCTCAGTGTTGTTTTCCTCAAAGCAGGGGAAGAACGTGTTTAGCTTGTCCAGGAGTGTGGCATCGGTTTCTGCAATGTGGTTGGCTTTCCCTTTATAATCTGTGATTGTCTGGAGTCCCTGCCACATGCGTCTTGTGTCTGAGCCGTTGAATTGCGATTCCACTTTGTCCCTGCACTGTCGTTTTGCCTCTTTGACTGCCTTACGGAGGTCATAGCTGGTCTGTTTAAACACGTCCATATTCCCAGTTACCTTGCTGTGATTAAATGCGGTGGTTCACGCTTTAAGTTTTGCACAAATGCTGACATCTATCCATGGTTTTTGATTTGGATAAGTTCTGATCATCACAGTAGGAACATAATCCTCTATGCACTTCCTGATCAACCCATCTCACCAAGTCAGTGTATACGTCGACAGTATTCTCAGAGGCAACCTGGAAAATGTCCCAGTCCACGCTATCAAAACAGTCTTGAAGCATAGATTCTGATTGGTCAGACCAACCTTGAACATTCCTTACCACGAGTGCTTCCTGCTTAAGTTTCTGTCTATAGGCGTTGAGGAGCAGGATGGAGGCGTGGTCTGATTTCCCGAAAGGAGGGCGGGGGAGGGCCTTGTAGCTATCCCGGAAAGGAAAGTAACAATGATCAAGCGTGTTCTCTCCGCGTGCAGCACAGGAGATGTGTTGATATAATTTTGGGAGCGTTTTCCTCAGATTTCCTATATTAAAGTCTCCAGCTACAATGAATGGGTATGCGTCAGGATATGCGGTTTCCAGTTTGCACAAAGTCCAGTGTAGTTCCTTGAGAGCCGTTGTAGTGTCAGCTTGGGGGGAATATACACGGCAGTGACAATAACCAAAGAAAACTCTCTTTGGAGGTAATGCGGTCGCCATTTGATGGTGAGGTATTCCAGATTGGGAGAACAAAAGGACTTGAGTTCCTGTTCGGTACCACAAACATACCATGAGTTGTTAATCATGAGACATACCTCTCCACCTCTGTTTTTCCCGGAGAATTCTTTCTTCCTGTTTGCGCAATGAACTGAGAACACTGCTGGCTTTACGGACGGGGACAATATATCCGGAGAGAACCATGATTCCGTAAAACAGAGTATGTTACAGTCCCTTATGTCTCTCTGAAAGGAGATCCTTTCTACTTTGTTGTCCAGGAACTGAACGTTAGCGAGTAATATACTCGGAAGCGGTGGATGGTTTGCTCACCGCCTGAGCCTGACTTCTCCTCCCGCTTCTCTGCCGTCAATGTTTTGGTGTAGCATCCGGGATAAAAATACTGCAAATTTGGCTAGGAGCTAGAAACAGGACGACCATGTCTGTCGGTGCCATATTGTTGGCCCGGCGGAATTTTGAATTTTTTCAAATCCCTGAAACAGCTTTTTCCTGCAATCTAGAGTCATAATCATTATGCCTAATTCTATGTCTATTTTAAAATGTCTATTTTTCTGCATAGGTTATCGAAGCATACCTCTTTACCTGTACAATTGTAATTTTAATTAATGATGCACATTCATTCTTTAAGAACTTTTATGACGCCACTGTTGATTACAGTATATTGGAAGGGGGAAGTGTTTCAAGTTATCACTATGCCTCATTGGAAAATGATAGTAATCAATAGTTTCAATCCCCTAAAACTCGGATTCTGTTTCAGTTGGGTGATCTGCAGAATTTGAATACGCTAAAACTAGCCTCCAACACAAATAACTATCTTCTACACTGTTGCACATTGACTGATGAGGCCTGAAAGATATGGACAAACAGCTGTCCCTTATGACAGATAGTCAAAGATCAGGCCTCACAGCACAAATAGGGGCAAGACATCAGAGAAGCTGACAGCTCCAGTACTACCTGTCATCCCTCCCACAACAGCCATCAATTAGATGTCCAGACAGGAACTGGGAAAATGCTGCTTCTTTGGCTTTGGTGACCAAATACGAATATTAGGTCGATGGAGAAATGGGGCATTCAGGTGGTAAGTACAATAATAATACAGTGATGGTGCCAGATTCACACACTGATTTTTATGTCCGACATCTAATAAGGGCCATTACTTGTAGACAATAGGCTATGAACCTGTTGATATCATAGAATCTGTATGTGTAGAGTCAACATCCAATGATTATGGACACCGTACAACACATCTTCAGCTGTCTCCATAGAATAACCCTTTTTGGTTCCAGGTAGAGCTCTTTTGGGTTCCATGTAGAACCCTCTGGGGAAAGGGTTCTACATGGAACCCACTAGGGTTCAGCCTGGAACCAAAAGGGTTCTTCAAAGGGTCCTCCTATGTGGACAGCCGAATAACCCTTTTAGATTCTAGATAGCACCTTTTTTTCAAAGAGTGTACTTGGAGGTCACTGGGGGCAAAATGGGGTTCCATTAGCAAACTGTCCAACTGTTGAACTCATAATGAAAGGGATTTCCGTAGTTGATATGCCTGCCTTAGGATGCACATGGAGTGCTCCATTGAGAATTGAGACTGCCAAATGGCTTGAATAGGGCCCAGTATGTGGGGATTACTAATGATTTGCAAATGAAAATACTTTAAGGTTGGTTTTCATGTCAACCTTCTGTGGATTCATTCTTGTATCCCTTTGCTTTTTGCTTTCGCTTTGTTTTTTATTATCTTTTTGTCCCCTGCCTCATAGAATAAAGGTTTACTCAAAATCACAGTTTGCATTTCATATTAATCTAATTCATATCTAGCTCTACACAAGAGCACACCTTTTGATTTCAACTGTGAAATTGAGTGAATGCTACTGTCATTTTTGGTTCTGATTAAAAGTGAATGTCACCCACTCCTAGCTATACCTTTGTTACTCATTCAATGAGTTCAAATGTCAATAAAAATATGTTATAACTAAAACTGTGTTGGTTGCTCTGGCTCCTGTAACAGCTAGAAATGCTTAGGTAGACTACAGCAACAATGCTAAAAGCAAGTGCATAAAGTGAGGACAATGTGAGAAATTACCAATCAATATAAAAAAATGATAAAACACATCTAAGAAGTGGAAAAAGTACTCCCTACACGTAAAATAATCAGTACACCGAGACACACTTTTCTACAGACATGATAGTCATGCCTTCAGAACATACCACCTCTCTCTCAACTGTGTTAATTGCCATGCAGTAAAATATGATATTAGCATTTTGCCTTGACAAGCATTAGAAATGGTTAGATGTCAAGTTAAGCTAAGGTATGTATAAAACCCCAGTGGATTAAAGGATGACTCTGTTCACTTAATTGCAAGCCAACACACATATATAAGCTACTTTAAATTATTTCAACACCATAGGGTATGAAGGCCATACCCCACATTTGAATATTATTTACGTTCAACCTTTGAGTTCCAATTATCAGAGTGGAAGTATATAATTTTCACATTGCTCCTATAATTAGTCTGTTGTGGAATATTCTTTAAATTATGCTTCTTACCCGGTTGATGGAATAGTAATAGTTTTTGTTCTTTGAAAAGGTTTTTTGTTGCAAACTTTATTTTTCTGCATAATGCTCCTATTGTAATAAGACATTCATAATGGATAATCCTTTGCTAAATGGAATCTTTAAAATGTTCCACAAAGAGCCTAAACACAGCCTTTTGTCATGGAAGGTTATTTCAGTTTTAAATGTGTAGCACCACCTGTTTGATACAAGCCCACCATGTTATGCCAGAACGCTCACCATACATAGGGAATCTCACTAGAGAAGTGAGGAATGAGAAATCGTGCCAATCCATTCTCCCTCAATAAATGCCATGAGATCTTAAAAGTGACTAGACAGCACCCTTTGCAGGACAGTGTTGTGGAACATTGATTTTCCAAGTACCGAACAGGCCCCATCATACTTAGCTTTCAAAGAAAGGTAGATGCAAGGTTGTACAGTACAGCTGCTGGCCATGTTGTGGGTGCAGCTCCTCACAACAGTGGATGTGTGATATTCCCCAGATAGTGGCGGGCTTGTTTCAAGGCAATTACTGTGGAAGAAAAGCTGTCTGTACACACGTCATCTGCCCACCAACAATGAAAGAAGCCTTATCTCATCAAGCCCTTTCTCTCTACCTCAAATCCTACATAAATGTAGCCCTGGTCTTAAAATGTTAGTCACAGTTGTTGACATGTTGTTCCTGTCTCTGTCTTTCGCTGAAAAATAAAACAACAAAAATTAGGTTTTGACTGCAACATGTCTGGATTCTGACATAAAAGTGCAAGGAAACAAAACAAAACAAAACAACATTATCATGCACTTTTATGTGTCAAGGAAGGCTGTTAGTGAGGCAGAGAGTCTAATGCCTCCTGACAATTGTACAAAGACCAGGACCGAGTTTGGGAAACCCTGGAATGACCCAACAAACATCTATTTATTGATTAATATCAACAGTAATGCCTATGTTATATTACATTAATTAATATGTGTGCAGTTGGATGTTAAATGAGTCAGGATAATTAGTATGTTTTCAACTATTGCATTTGTACAGTACATGCATGGTATGACAAATATTCAGACAAAACCAGTGTAAATAGCTGGTGTTAGGGCGGTATGAAAGATAATCTAAATACAAAATATGACATGCACCACAATGGAAAGGATACTTGTAAGAACACTAGTATCTGTATGGTCCATGATGTTGTTACATGTGTCAAGGAGGGCTGTTAGTGAAGCAGAGAGTCTAATGCCTCCTAACAATTTACCCCACTACTCTTCATTTTCATTTACATTTTAGTCATTTAGCAGACGCTCTTGCCTTAGTGTTGAGCATATGTCAGCTGTCCCATTGGGCCTGTGGCTAAGAATCCTTGCAAGGGCCTCTTTTAATTTGTTCCAATGTATATTGATGTTAAAACCATCTGTAAGTAATCCACAATGTACCGTGTAAGCATATGAGGAGTTAATCTGACAACAAAAATGGGGGGAGTCAAAGGCTATATTAAAGTTCACTAAGTGCAGAGTTATGTGTTACAGTGACAGAGCAGAGTGGTATATTGAAGGAAAGGATAGGACTACTGCAGTCAGCAATGTATACTTAAGCAATAAAGCCTGAGGGGGTGAGGTATATTGGCCATTATAAACTGGGTGGTATGAGCCCTGAATGCTGATTGGCTGACATCTGTGGTATATCAGACCGTATACCACGGGTATGACAAAACATTAATTTTTACTGCTCTAATTACGTTGGTAACCAATTTATAATAGCAATAAGGCAGCTTGGGGGTTTGTGGCATATGGCCAATATACCATGGGAAAGGGCTGTATCCAGGCACTCCAAGTTGCGCCGTGCATAAAAACAGCCCTTAGCCATGGTATATTGGCCATGTACCACAAAACCCCAAGGTGCCTTATTGCTATTATAGTATAAACTGGTTACCAACATAAATAGAACAGTAAAAAAGTAATTTTGCATCTTACCTGTGGTATAATGTCTGGAATACACATGGATGAACTGCTGTTTCAGCCAATCAGCATCTGGGGCCCAAAGTATCCGGTATATAATGAAGCAATAAGGCACGAGAGGGTGTGGTATGTGGCCAATATACCACGGCTAAGGGCTTTTCTTAGGCACGACGTAACGTGGATTGCCTGGATACAGCCCTTAGTCGTGGTATATTGGCCATATACCACTAACTCCCGAGGTGCCTTAACGCAATTATAAACTGGTTACCAATGTAATTAGAACAGTCAACAAGTAATTTTGTGTCATATCGGCTTTCAGCCAATCAGCATTCAGGGATCGAACAACCCGGTTTATAATATACATTATATGTCTCATGTGGTAAGTTGCCTTGAAGTAAACCCATATTATTACAATTTTGTTTATATTCCCATCTGTAAACATACAGTCGCCGCTGCGTTTGAAAATGTTAGTGAATTATGCAGAGTGAGTAGGGTTGACTGAACAAGGTAGATTAGCTACTGGGGAAAACTCTTGAAATGCCGCAAGCCGAAGGAGGTCATTGAAGAATTTGCAAACCCTGGTGTAAGACTGATGATCTTCTGTCCTGAGTGCATCCACTGTAAAGTAGTCTGACAGTGCATTAATATCTACATGGGTTGGATCTGTTCTCACAAGTGCCCAGGAGCACAGTGGTAGGTGATGAGGAGGCAGAGGGTAGAGCGGCTGGCCCAAACATTAAGGTGTAGAGGTTAGCTATGACAAATGTTTAATAGCCAAGCAGTAATGATTTGGCTCCACCAACACTCTTTGAAGCACTTAGCTTGTTATTCCCCAGACAGAGCAGAGAAGTTAATGGTCACCGGGTCCCTCTTAAAAAGTGCCCCTTCCTGTGTTTAAACAGCAAAGCCAAAGTCTAAATACTCTGATTTAAACATGATTCAATTCTTTCACAGTGTGATTTCTAATTCATTTATGGCCATCTGATATCAATAGTATGGTGAAGTGTTCCCTTTGTTTGGATAAAGCAGAAGTATACAACAATTGTATTTTGAACTCTGAATGACCCCAAAATGACTGGCCACCAAAAGTTAGTTGTGTCTGTCGCCAAGGTAACCGGCTAAAATAGCAAACACACAATAACATCAATGAGCAGTGGGAAAGAAATTGTGATTATGTAGGTGTTGGAACTGCTTGCCAACAATAAACAGAAATCTATTTGATTCCTGTATGTTGTCTCCCTAAAGTGGGGAAACTCTTGTTCCTTTTAACCGCAGACAATATGTGAGTATCCACCTTCTTATTCAGGGAAAGAAGGCAGCATGACATGCTACAGTATCCTACGAAGATGTGAGGGATATCCCAAAGAGCTGTTTCATCCTTTGTATTCATCACATTTTCTTGCACAGTGTATACTAGGTGATATTAGAGTGCTTTATTTCAGTCAACCTTCACATGTAAAAGGAATCTGCTGCAGCAGATGGGCACAGAGAAACACTGGTATTTTACAAGGCAAACCCCGCACTCCGATAAGGAGGTGCACCTGGGCAAAATTAGCCTAGATGTGACACATCACACATGTAAAGAAACAAATTAGTAATGTAGTAATTTGGTCGAACTATCCCTTTCAAACTACTTCTAGTGACAAATGAAACTCCACTAGTTATGTTACAATTAATCTACTGTAGGCAAATGTTCTATTCATGTCCCTCAGATCCTCCATATCTTCATTCCTGCCCCACAGCAGTTCTATTGCCAGATTTTGAGGTCAGATTTCCATATAAAAATGATGGGAAGAACTGAGAGGAAGAGCAACAGTACTTATCGCTATGGAGAGGCAGCTTTATGGTAACATTTATTTGCACAGAGGGAGCTGTGTCACTTAAGAGGATACACCAGTCTCAAAGATGAGAGTCTTTGTTGACAAGCTGTCTCCATTTTGCTTCTTATTATATGCTGATGGTGTGAGCAGATTTCAGCTAATAGATATGAGAGAATAGAGAATCAGGGTTGACATAAAGTAGGCACTGTAGACGAAAGAGGGAAATGTAGAGATGTCCCTCAACTGTACACAATATCCTGGAGATGGCCCAGGCAGTCATTAGTCTTTATTGTGTGTTGCAATTTCAGCATGGATTGCAATCAACTCAAACCCCAGAGTCTCTTCCTCTTTGCTCAAATCTTATTCGCACCACAAAAAGGGCATTTACTATGTAAATAGCAACAAAATGTATTCAAAATTGTTTTGATATATTAATTCAGGCTTTCGTTCTATACGGTACCATAGATGCAGTATCTCAGTTGGAGACTCCAAGTCACAGTGAATTGCATTCATCATTACTTGATTATTCACAAATATAGTATATTATTCAGTAGGAAGCCATTTCTGATCTGCAGGATGCTTCAAAGATAGCTAGCTGCCATACAAACCAAAGATCTGTCTGTTCTAAGATGGCAAAGTGATCCTCCATTTCCTCTCGCATAAGGAAGAAAATATCGTGACCAACAGTAAAGATGGGGATTTGCCGAGGCAATGACGTTGCTAGCATTGTTGAATGCATAAGTAGTGATAATAGCCAACATATAATGTATGATTTCCTGGTCCCAAACGATAATACTCAATTAAATTACATTTTCACTACCGTATATCCAGCATGGTCTCACTGAAATTTATATTATTCTGTATGTAAATCTGTGACACTCCATTTAGTTGATATGTTATGTTACATACATCATGAATGGAATAGCAGTCGTACAATATCATACGAATTGGAGGATTTATAGTATCATGCGTCTTACCCGGTCTTACAAAAGCATACGAATTGGATGACGCAACTTATCATCAATCTTGGAGGATGTATAGTATTATATGCCTTTCTCTGATACCAGGTTTCTTGTTGTGCCACAACAACAAAGGAGAATTACAAGGAGAATTTACTTTGGTGGTTAGGTGAACTAACGACAAAGGTTAGAATAAATAACTTGGAAAGTTAGGGGAACTAAAACGACAAGGGTTAGGTGAATTTACTTAGCAGGCTAGGTGAATTGGATGAAGTTTAGAATATGGGTTAAATACAATGCTGCAGTTGTCCCCGACGAGACTCAAACACACAACGGTCGCGGATTACGGCTACCCATCCTCCCCAACCAACCTCCCTACTTCCATTTCTGTCTAAAGTAACTAGACCATTAGTAGGTATCATACATCTTGGAGGTGCTCAGAAATACGTATAATATGTTTCGTATGGCTCTGAGGCCAGGCTAGTATATCCAACATACATTCAGAGTGAATGAATAGTTATCTTGATCATCCTCAAAAAGGTATAATTTCTTCCAATCACTACACTGCCTGCGTTACAATCAGTAACAGCTTCTGGACACTCTGATTGTTGGACAGATATGAAGAGTAGACTTTGGCATGTGCATCAGAGAGGCTTCAGCCCAGGAAGGAAAGAATGAGAGCCTCAGAAATCACAAATGAACTCCTGTAGAGTCAAAATCAAGTCTATGATTGCAGTGTTTGATATATTATCACTAACACACCACAACAATAACAGGTCTGTAGTAGCTGTTCCAGGAGGGTGCTCAACAACCGATTGGTTTAAGTCAACAATACAATTATGATTATATTATAACGACAAAGAATGAGAACATTTGCCTTCTTTCCGGTCGGTTTTTATATCTTGACAATCAGGACGATTATGTTTCTGTTTATGGCATTAAGCACCATCTCAGACTCATAATTGCAGGTTTATTGATTGATAGTCAATAGAGAGGTTGTCTTGATAGTGAAGGGATTCTGCATCGAGAAAGTGTTTTCAACCTGCCTGCTACACAGTATGTTGGATAGTTTCCTTGCTATGTTTACCCACGTCAGCTACCCTTTAACATTCCCAGCACTTTAACTGTAAACACTTGCATTTACTGTAATCGTTATCTTTGTAAGTGGGTCAGATATTATACAATATAATTAATTTCCTGATGTAAAGAGAAGTGTGATACTCAGTGTTTTGTGTAGTAGCGTACATGATCTGTAGGCTAACTAATGTTGTTAGAACATCAGTGTACTGACCTGAGTTATCCCTAATATACTGTACTGTCTAATGTCTTTTTTGAAAGGAAAAGCATTTCATCTATCGTAAGCATTTGCAGGGGAGCCCTCACCTCTGAATTGAGTGGTAAGCAAATTAATAATGCTACAAGGGGGACATAATTAAAGCCTAAAAGCTGTTTATCTTCCACAAGAATGGAGCCATTGATTTTCTTCCTCAGCTTCCTCTCGTTTGTACTCATCTATGATCAGAAGAGTCTTTGTTTGGTGAAAAAAATAAATGAGTACCAAAATGTGGAGAGGAGACAGGCGCGCTCATTATCACCAGAAGCAAAAGTTCCTGGAACAAAAAGTAATGTGACCTGTGTGGGCACTCTTCTAATTTTCTCCTGTCTGCCATGTGAAGGCTCATTGATTTGCTCACTCTTTTATATCTTAATGAGCAATACGGTTTAATCCTGCTCCAACGTATGGCAAGCTCAGCGATTCCCATTCTTTCTACCTGCCACTTGTGTTGACTGGCGGTCCCTTTGACCTACCTTTGCACAGCGCTCATTTGAGGGTTGGCTCACTCGCTCTCCCTGCTTGTCACTGGGGCTTCACTCTGGTTGCAATGCCTTGTGTTAATGAGCAGGTCCTGGCTCCTTTTGCAACATTCATCAGCATCCATCTTCTTTAACTAGAGTGGAGGGATTCAACCCAACAAGATCGAGACACTCATACATCACAGGCCAAGACTCCCCTTTGGTAATAATAACCTAATATATTTGCTTATGGATAGACACCTTTGCATAAAGCAGCAAATGCATCGAGATTGACTGATATATTTTAGGACGGTTCCTTTTTTTGCTTCATAGAAAGTGAAAGGGATTTTCAGATGAATTTAGACCAGATTTTGACTTGAGCACTTTCAATCAAATTAGCTATAAGCAAATATATGAAGTGCAAACATCAAATCACACAGTGGAGTTTGATATTCGAAAAGCTTTTTAAGTGAGGCTGTATAGCTAGCTATATGTAATCTTCTGAATATCATCACATCCTTCAGCTGTTAGCTTTTCTTCTTCTCTTAAGAGTTTTATATGGGCACGACCTAGTAATTATACCATTCATTTGAGCACTGTAGATCCTGTATACTCTGTACTTGATCACCCATATCCTATTAAACATTAGCTACATCTCTGAAGAGTGGAGAGGAACTTTTGGTGTTTTCTCTCTTTTTCCACTTTTCATAACTTTTCCTCTCTGAGCCTTAGTCACGCTCTGTCTACAGCTGATTATTGCGCTCTCCATCATGTCCAGGGGAAACTCGTTGGCTTCCATCTCTAAACTTTGTGGTGGGGAATGACGGAGAGGCTGGCTGGGAGAAAAGAACCATATCTTCCCTAGTGGGAAAGGATTAGACGAGACAAAATGAACGTTTGTTTTAGCCCATTGCATCCTTAATACAACTTATATATTCCAATTAGTTTTTTCCCATTAAAAGAACCTAGTGAATTCAAGTGAATGATGATCACTTGTTCGTGTTTGGTGTTCCGTCTTCGTCGGGTGAGGTTGTGTCTCTCTCTGGCGGGAGGTAAGCTTGGCTTATATACATAGTTTGGGCTTTGTCGAGTAAAGCTTAAACTATGTATTTAGATTGTAGTTAGGTAGTTATCGTGGGTTGTTGTATGTAATTATTGTAGGTTAGTATTGTATTCGGCTGAGCCCGGTGAAGCACCTGGACTAGCTAGCGGGTAGCTACTGGTAACTATTAGCAACTGTGGATAGTTGTTTCACGCCTGAGAGTGCCTGTAATTACGCCAGCTAGCTGCCTACAATAATTACATACAATAATGCCTACCATTCAGCTGTTTTTCTAACCTCATTGTCTGAAGCGTTAACGTTAGGTAGTAAGTAGCTACTGTGCTCGAAATGTAGCTAGCTTGTTGCTACCTGGATAGCTACTAAACAATAGCTGGAACGACCTAGCGAACAGACACAAACTGGTTGAGTCAATTCAGTGGCTAGCTTTGCACTTGGCTAGCTAACAGTAGCTGCTAGGGGTAAGTTATAACCTACATTTGTGTTTTGTTTTTACATACTGGTAGCCAGAGTCATTCAAGGGAATTCGGGACATGGGTGACTAGTTAACGTTAGCTTGGCTCTCTCTGTGTGTTCGTGCCGTGGGAGGAGGTGTTTCTTCTTTGTCTGAAAGCAATGGCTAGCTCGTATGCTAACTATTCTAGCTAACTAACTGGCTGAATAAGTTGACGACGGACTCGCTCAAGCTGTCGGAACTAACCCACAACGTTAGACACGGACACGAATGATCTGCTTGGCGTGT
The DNA here is from genome assembly GCF_020615455.1 of Coregonus clupeaformis. Classification (NCBI taxonomy): domain Eukaryota; kingdom Metazoa; phylum Chordata; class Actinopteri; order Salmoniformes; family Salmonidae; genus Coregonus; species Coregonus clupeaformis. Next base: position 28,691,134 of record NC_059198.1, read on the forward strand.
TGACACACTGTTGGTTTGTTGTGGCCGAGTATTGGTGCTAAACCGTGTTGTTGGAGTCCGGCATGCTAGTTGGCTGTGGTGTCATGTGATTAGGTGCCCTGGACGATTTTCACGGAAGAATACTGTACCAAGTTAGCTAGCTGAATAAACTAAGTTAGTCTATTCCTAGAAAACATTGAACCGCTGTAGTTTACAACAATTATAGTTTCTGAGGTGGAAGTTGGGAGAGTTATATTTGGGTGTTTCAGTTAAACGTAAGTGAGGGAGGCCCCGCTCTCTCCTTTCCCAGATGTTTAGTTCATTTCATTCTGATCTCCTTTGCATTATTGTAGCCATTTTCTGTAGCCTGTCAACTATGCCTCTGTCTATCCCTGTTCTCTCCTCTCCGCACAGGCTATACAAACGCCTCACACCGCGTGGCTGCTGCCTCTCTAACCTGGTGGTCCCTGCACGCACCACCCACGTGGAGTTCCAGGTCTCAGGCAGCCTCTGGAACTGCCGTTCTGCTGACAACAAGGCAGAGTTCATCTCAGCCTATGCTACCCTCCAGTCCCTCGACTTCTTGGCGCTGACGGAAACATGGATTACCACTGAAAACACTGCTACTCCTACTGCTCTCTCCTCGTCTGACCATGTGTTCTCGCATACCCCGAGAGCATCTGGTCAGCGGGGTGGTGGCTTGAGGATTGCTCACCCCTCACAGTTCTTTGTGACTTCAACCTCCCTACGTCTACCTTTGACTCATTTATCTCTGCCTCCTTCTTTCCACTCCTCTCCTCTTTTGACCTCACCCTCTCACCGTCCCCCCCTACTCACAAAGCAGGCAATACGCTTGACCTAATCTTTACTAGATGCTGTTCTTCTACTAATCTCACTGCAACTCCCCTCCATGTCTCCGACCACTACTTTGTATCCTTTTCTCTCTCGCTCTCCTCCAACACTACTCACTCTGCCCCTACTCAGATGGTAATGCGCCGTCGCAACCGTCGCTCTCTCTCTCCCGCTACTCTCTCCTCTTCCATCCTATCATCTCTTCCCTGTGCTCAATCCTTCTCCCTACAATCTCCTGATTCTGCCTCCTCAACCCTCCTCTCCTCCCTTTCTGCATCCTTTGACTCTCTATGTCCCCTATCCTCCCGGCCGGCTCGGTCCTCCCCTCCTGCTCCGTGGCTTGATGACTCATTGCGAGCTCACAGAACAGGGCTCCGGGCAGCCGAGCGGAAATGGAGGAAAACTAGACTCCCTGCGGACCTGGCATCTTTTCACTCCCTCCTCTCTACATTTTCTTCCTCTGTTTCTGCTGCTAAAGCCAGTTTCTACCACTCTAAATTTCAAGCATCTGCCTCTAACCCTAGGAAGCTCTTTGCCACCTTCTCCTCCCTGCTGAATACTCTTCCCCCTCCCCCCTCCTCCCTCTCTGTGGATGACTTTGTCAACCATTTTGAAAAGAAGGTTGACGACATCCGATCCTCGTTTGTTAAGTCAAATGACACTGCTGGTCCTGCTCACACTGCCCTACCCTATGCTTTGACTTCTTTCTCCCCTCTCTCTCCAGATAAAATCTTGCGACTTGTGATGGCTGGCCACCCAACAACCTGCCCGCTTGACCCTATCCCCTCCTCTCTTCTCCAGACCATCTCCGGTGACCTTCTCCCTTACCTCACCTCGCTCATCAACTCATCCTTGACCGCTGGCTATGTCCCCTCCATCTTCAAGAGAGCGAGAGTTGCACCCCTTCTCAAAAAACCAACACTCGATCCCTCTGATGTCAACAACTACAGACCAGTATCCCTTCTTTCTTTTCTCTCCAAAACTCTTGAGCGTGCCGTCTTTAGCCAACTCTCTTGCTATCTCTCTCAGAATGACCTTCTTGATCCAAACCAGTCAGGTTTCAAGACTGGTCATTCAACTGAGACTGCTCTTCTCTGTGTCACGGAGGCTCTCCGCACTGCTAAAGCTAACTCTCTCTCCTCTGCTCTTGTCCTTCTAGACCTGTCTGCTGCCTTTGATACTGTGAACCATCAGATCCTCCTCTCCACCCTCTCCGAGCTGGGCATCTCCAGCGCGGCTCACTCTTGGATTGCGTCCTACCTGACCGGTCGCTCCTACCAAGTGGCGTGGCGAGAATCTGTCTCTGCACCACGTGCTCTCACCACTGGTGTCCCCCAGGGCTCAGTTCTAGGCCCTTTCCTATTCTCGCTATACACCAAGTCACTTGGCTCTGTCATATCCTCAAATGGCCTCTCCTATCATTGCTACGCAGACGACACACAACTAATCTTCTCCTTTCCCCCTTCTGATAACCAGGTGGCGAATCGCATCTCTGCATGTCTGGCAGACATATCAGTGTGGATGACGGATCACCACCTCAAGCTGAACCTCGGCAAGACGGAGCTGTTCTTCCTTCCTGGGGAAGGACTGCCCGTTCCATGATCTCGCCATCACGGTTGACAACTCCGTTGTGTCCTCCTCCCAGAGTGCGAAGAGCCTTGGCGTGACCCTGGACAACACCCTGTCGTTCTCCGCTAACATCAAGGCGGTGACCCGATCCTGTAGGTTCATGCTCTACAACATTCGGAGAGTTCGACCCTGCCTTACACAGGAAGCGGCACAGGTCCTAATCCAGGCACTTGTCATCTCCCATCTGGATTACTGCAACTCGCTGTTGGCTGGGCTCCCTGCCTGTGCCATTAAACCGCTACAACTCATCCAGAATGCCGCAGCCTGTCTGGTGTTCAACCTTCCCAAGCTCTCTCACGTCACCCCGCTCCTCCGCACACTCCACTGGCTTCCAGTTGAAGCTCGCATCTGCTACAAGACCATGGTGCTTGCCTACGGAGCTGTGAGGGGAACGGCACCTACATACCTTCAAGCTCTGATCAGTCTCTACACCCAAACGAGGGCATTGCGTTCATCCACCTCTGGCCTGCTGGCCCCCCTACCTCTGCGGAAGCACAGTTTCCGCTCAGCCCAGTCAAAACTGTTCGCTGCTCTGGCACCCCAATGGTGGAACAAGCTCCCTCACGACGCCAGGACAGCGGAGTCACACACCACCTTCCAGAGACACTTGAAACCCCACCTCTTTAAGGAATACCTGGGATAGGATAAAGTAATCCTTCTACCCCACCCCCCCCAAAAAAATATAAAAAAATATATATAAAAAAATATTGTAAAGTGGTTATCCCACTGGCTATAAGGTGAATGCACCAATTTGTAAGTCGCTCTGGATAAGAGCGTCTGCTAAATGACGTAAATGTAAATGTAAATGATCAGACCTGCCTATGATGTACAGCCATTGCAAAATTACAATGGCTTAGTGGGCATATCCCCACTTTGAGACACAATTCAAAAGAAGTGACTCAGCTCTGCACCACCAGCTCTTTACTATTTTATTTTTTTATTTTTTTGACAATGGATGATGTGAGGGTTGTAAGTGCTTAAGAGTTTGACAATGTACAGTCGTGCACGCAAAGTGCTTCTCCTCACACAACTAGCTGTCGACACGTAATAGTAGTTCATTAATAAGACATTTAGTGCTTAGGCCACATCATTTAAATTACCTTTTGAACGTTTTGCCAGTAAAACCTAATACATTTTCCCTGGATGTGGTATGGTAGAAGAAAGATGCATGTGCTGACTAATTATTTAACTGTGTGAAGTTTCACTTTATCAATGATTCATTTTGCATAAGGTTAAAAGCAGAAAACACAATTCTTGAATAAAAATCTGAATTGGCCATATAGGAACATCTCATACCAAACTATTTATTTACACTTCCTTGTTAAATGCTGCAATATCTGTACATGTATTACTACTAGCAAGATTCAGCTTCGTGAATTAATTGGGGCGAACCCTAAGGTTGGGTATGTGCTCTCTCCCTGACAGTGCACTTTCAATTCTGATATTTCTTTATAAAATGGGAGCCTGGCTAGATTAAAGGCAGCGTGACGTTGATGCTTGGATGCTTTCAAAGATACTTTTTTTTATCTTATTTTCCATAAAGCCCTAAAGCAATGGTTCCATACTTATCAGTTCTTTCCAGAATAATCTCTGATGACACTACCCATCCTATTATTTCTGCTGTCAAAAGTACCATACCTTCCTGGAGATATGAGTCCCTAGTTTTAGATGAATTGGATGAAGATTGATATTGACAGGGGATTTACAGAGGAGTAAAATGTAGTCTATTAACTGTATCACACTGAGGAAACATTTTAACTACTCATAAGTGTTATTTTTCTAATTCGTTCAAAGTCTCCAGCAACAATATGCTTATCAAGTCAACATAATTTGCCCTTGACTGAGCAATCAGAGAACACCTTCCTGTTAGACTCAGATTTCTGCAACCATTAGGAGCATGTCGAAGCACCGGAATTATACTTTCCAATAATTACTTTCTTATAAAACCATTTACAGTGCCTTCAGAAAGTATTCATACCCCTTGATTTATTCCACATGTTGTTGTGTTACAGCCTGAATTCAAAATTGCTTAAATAGATTGTTTTTCTCACCCATCTACACACAATACCCCATAATGACAAAGTGAAAACATGTTTTTAGAAATGTTTGCACATTTATTGAAAATGAAATACATAAATATCTCATTTACATAAGTAGTCATACCCGAGTCAATACTTTGTAGAAGCACCTTTGGCAGTGATTACAGCTGTGACTCTTTCTGGGTAAGTCTCTAAGAGCTTTCCACACCTGGATTGTGCAACATTTGCCCATTATTATTTTCAAAATTCTTCAAGCTCTGTCAAATTGGTTGTTGATCATTGCTAGACAAACATTTTCAGGTCTTGCCATAGATTTTCAAGTAGATTTAAGTCAAAACTGTAACTCGGCCACTCATGAACTTTCACTGTTGGTTGGTAAGCAACTTCACTGTAGATTTGGCATTGTGTTTTAGGTTATTGTCCTTCTGAAAGGTGAATTCATCTCCCAGTGTCTGGTGGAAAGCAGACTGAACCAGGTTTTCCTCTAGGATTTGGCCTGTGCTTTGCTCCATTCCGTTTCTTTTTTATCCTGAAAAACTCCCCAGTCCTTAACGATTACAAGCATACCCATAATATGATACAGCCACTATGCTTGAAAATATGGAGAGTGATATTCAGTAATGTGTTGTATTGGATTTGCCCCAAACATAACACTTTGTATTCAGGACAAAAAGTACATTGCTTTTGTTGCAAACAGGATGCATGTTTTGGAATATTTTATTCTGTACAGGCTTCCTTCTTTTCACTCTTTCAATTAGGTTAGTATTGTGGCGTAATTACAATGTTGTTGATCCTTCCTGTTTTAAAGTCACCATTGGCCTCATGGTGAAATCCCTGAGGGTTTCCTTCCTTTCTGGTAACTGAGTTAGGAAGGACGCCTGTATCTTTGTAGTGACTGGGTGTATTGATACACCATCTAAAGTGTAATTAATAACTTCACCATGCTCAAATGGGATATTCAATGTCTGCTTTTTTCTTTACCCATCTACCAATAAGTGCCCTTCTATGCGAGGCATTGGTCTTTGTGGTTGAATCTGTGGTTGAAATGCACTGCTCAACTGAGGGACCTTACAGATAATTATATGTGTGGGGTGCAAAAGATAAGGTAATCATTCAAATATCATGTTAAACACTATTATGGCACACAGAGTGAGTCCATGCAAATTATTATGTGACTTGTTAAGCACATATTTACTTCTGAACTTATTTAGGCTTGGCATAACAAAGGATGTGAATACTTATTGACTCAAGACAATTCAGCTTTTCATTTTTAATTTGTAAACATTTCTAAAAACATAATTCCACTTTAACATTCTGGATTATTGTGTGTAAAAAAATCTCTATTTAATCCATTTTAAATTCAGGCTGTTACACAACAAAATGTGAAACAAGTCAAGAGGTGTGAATACTTTCTGAAAGCACTGTATGCAGGGCAATACAAATATTATTCAAAGTCGAATTTGAATATTTTTAATGAGTCTTATAAACCGTATAGGCTAATAGATTTATTAATACATTTAAACATAGTCTAATCTAGAAGTCTTTGCAGCCCACATACTGTACAACCTGTTTTAAATATGGAGTCATCTATCATTATCCCTTTTTTTAAACCAGAGGAGCCCGAGACAAAATGCTTTACCAGTTTCAATGAGCATATGGAGTTGAATTTGAACAGATAAGACATTACTTTATTGTTTTAATTAACCCAAATGTGCAAATGTACATGTGTTTTTAGTCTTACCTAAGAAACATTGTCAGCTGGTTTACACTGAGTTTCATTTATAAGAGGCCTCTTTCACTCCATCACAATTAGAAACAGTAGATGGCAGGTGTGTATTACAGATAAATTATTCAAGAATATTAGCTTCCTTTTTGCTTACAGTATTATCTGTATAGCTGCTGAAGCGTGCAAGGGCTAGCATTTCAGTTGTAATTTCTGAAACAGAGAACATGATATCACATGCAGAAGTCAGTGTGTTATATACAGTGCATTCGGAATGTATTCAGACCCCTTGACTTTTTCCACATTTTGTTACGTTACAGCCTTATTCTAAAATTGACTAAATCTTTTTTTTCCGTCATCAATCTACACACAATACCCCATAATGACAAAGCAAAAACAGGTTTTTAGACATTTTTGCTAATTAAAATAAAAACTGAAATAACACATTTACATAAGTATTCAGACCCTTTACTCAGTACTTTGTTGAAGCACCTTTGGCAGCAATTACAGCCTCGAGTCTTCTTGGGTATGACGCTACAAGCTTGGCACACCTGTATTTGGGGAGTTTCTCCCATTCTTCTCTGCAGATCCCCTCAAGCTCTGTCAGGTTGGATGGGGAGCGTTGCTGCACAGCTATTTTCAGGTCTCTCCAGAGATGTTTGATCGGGTTCAAGTCCGGGCTCTGGCTGGGCCGCTCAAGGACATTCAGAGACTTGTCCCGAAGCCACTCCTGCGTTGTCTTGGCTGTGTGCTTAGGGTCGTTGTCCTGTTGGAAGGTGAACCTTCACCCCAGTCTGAGGTCCTGAGCACTCTGGAGCAGGTTTTCATCAAGGATCCCTCTGTGCTTTGCTCTGTTAATCTTTCCCTAGATCCTGACTAGTCTCCCAGTCCCTGCCGCTGAAAACATCCCCACAGCATGATACTGCCACCACCATGCTTCATCATAGGGATGGTGCCAGGTTTCCTCCAGACGTGACGCTTGGCATTCAGGCCAAAGTCTGAGAGTCCGGGCTCTGGTCTGAGAGTCCTTTCATGTACCTTTTACTGAGGAGTGGCTTCCGTCTGGTGGTTGGTGGTTCCAAACTTCTTGGTGGTTCCAAACTTCTTCCATTTAAGAATGATGGAGGCCACTGTGTTCTTGGGGACCTTCAACGCTTCAGACATTTTTTGGTACCCTTCCCCAGATCTGTGCCTCGACACAATTCTGTCTCTGAGCTTTATCGACACCTCCTTCGACCTCATGGCTTGGTTTTTGCTCTGACATGCACTGTCAATTGTGGGACCTTATATAAACAAATGTGTGCCTTTCCAAATCATATCCAATCAATGGAATTTACCACAGGTGGACTCCAATCAAGTTGTAGAAACATCTCAAGGATGATCAATGGAAACAGGATGCACCTGAGCTCAATTTCAAGTGTCATAGCAAAAGGTCTGAATACTTATAGAAGGTATTTCTGTTTTTATTTTTAATAAATGTGCAAAAATATCTAAACACCTGTTTTCATTTTGTCATTATGGGTTATTGTGTGTAGAAAAATCCATTTTAGAATAAGGCTGTAACGTAACAGAATGTGGAAAAAGTGAAGGGTTCTGAATACTTTCAGAATGCACTGTAATCTGATAACACCTGAGATTCTCTGGCGACAGTTACGTTATGTCTGAGAGAAAAAGAAATAGCTTTTTTCAAATGGTACAACAATTGCTAACAATCTCCCGAATCCTTATCTATTGGACGCTTTCCAGTCAGTTGCAGATGCTGAAATGTAATCTGAGATATAAAGATACACTTTTCATAACAAATACCTGTGTTATTTCCCATCATTCCTCACAAATTTCAAATAGAAGTGCTGTTTTAACCTACAAACAAATCAAATACATATATGTATTAGGTGACCTTTACATTTTGTGAAATGATAGTGATTTTTCAAGAAAAGCAAGAACTGTGTTCCCTGCTTGTTTTCGATGTGTTGAAGACATACTAATAATGACTATTTTTGCTACACCTCCACTTTTGCTGAAATATTGGCATAACCTCAAAAGGTAAATTAAAATATCACTTTCAAAGCCAAATACACTTAAAGGGATAGTTCACCCGAATTAGAAATGACATATTGGTTTCCTTACCCTGTAAGCAGTCTATGGACAAAGTATAACTGCAATCCATGCTTTGGATTTTGCTTTGCAGGTTGGAATTTATTGTCATGAATCTTGCCCTGGAGGCAGCTCTGCAGAGTGGTCACTAGCTGGCACAGCCAGAAAGTCATAAAATCTGATTTTAAACCTAACCCTAACCCTAACCTTACATTTTGTTTTCAATAATTTTTATGATATAGACAATTTTGACTTAGCAGCTTGCCCCTATAGCGATATCACTCAGTTCTGCCTCCAGGGCAAGATTTATGACAATAAACATCAACCTGCTTTTGCTTTGGATGCTTTGGAAACATATTGGTTTCCTTACCCATTCCATGGTCCTGTGTAGATTGTCAAACAAGCGTGATTGACTCTAAGAGCAATCCTTATAGAAGTGACACAATATGTGTACTCAGTATGGGGTTTCAGGTTTTTAAGTTCAATGTTCCCCAGTTGGCACTTTTAAGGTTCAGATATCTGACAACCATTGGGGACAAGACAAATTGATGTTTGTTTTTCAAAGGAGAGGCAGTCCTAGAGCTTGATTCAATCCATGCAGCTGAAGATAAGCGCTGTAGTACGACTGAAATGTAAAGGTAAATTCCGATTGAGACGACATGTAGCTTTTACCGTGAATGCAGTCTCCGCGAACGCAGGAATATTAAATTAAATAACATTTATATCGCGCTTCAGCGTAGGTCTTCAGCACTACAGATTGAATCGAACCCTCAGCATTTTGTGAACGTAATAATTATCTTCAGCTCCCAAGATAAATGCATGCAGTCACTTCTTCATAAGCACTTGCTTGGATATGTTCAGCAGAGCATTGGAAACACTGCCAATACTCAGATGGAAAAGGTTTAGTATTACAGGGCAGCCTACATTTGAATATTTAGCTATACATGAATAATGGTACAGTTGCTTAAATTCCTGGACTACAGAATATTATGAAAATGTTATAATTTGGTAGAACCACTAAAATATCATAAAAACATGATAATGATGTGTGTGATACAAAGAAGCAAGTTTACTCATACATTCAGGATTCCATACGTTCAGGATTCATACCTTGATTCAGAATTCAAAAGCAACAAAATAACATAATGAAGATACTGATGGGTGCACCCTTCCCTTTATTTCACAGTACTTTGTCTGAAAGCAGATAACATAGTATTAAGAAATAAAATAAAAACACTTTATTGTGCTCTTGTTTGTTTCTGGTGTACTTAAACAACAGCTGTTCACTGTTTTTTCCACCGGTTTCCCAACAATTCTAACTTTTATGAGACACAGAAGTGCTACAATATGCAGTATAAAAACATATAGCTTACTTGCTAATTTATCTATAAATCGGACAGCTCTTGGAATCTATTGAAATGCATTTAGAAAAATTACAACAAATAAAGACTTGTCAACAATATCAACACTGAAAGAAAAATAATGAAAATTACAGTCGCACACATATCTCAGAAGTTTAAGGCGGTTGAAATAAGAACTCAGACAGCCAAGTTACCTCTTGTATCCACTCAACAAAAGTGTATAGATAATATACAAATCCAGCGGCAGAAGTTTCGTTCAGGCATTCATGGGACATTTTTTAATAGTAAACCCAGGCATGTTGATATACCTCTGGTATATAGGTGGCTTCTTAATTTACAAGTGTCATAACAGCCACACAGTATAGGAAAATATCCTTCAACAAGAGCCTTCAGTGAAACCAATGACTTTGCTGTTTTTGACTTTGTTGGCTGAGAATTGTAGACAAATATTAAATATGATAAGTTATGGGAAATATATTCATTAATAACCAAGTAGATACAAAGGAAACTGGAGATGATGGTTGTAAATAGCAAATAATAAAAATCTCTCTGAAATAAAATTAAAAAGCTGCCATATACAGATTTCATCATCTATGTTGTACATTCATCCATCGGGCTATAGGACAGATATTCCAGTAGAGAATGTGAACTGCATTCTCAGTATTCTGCCTAAACAACAGGTGAGAAACTACGGTTGCCTTCTGTGGAAAATATTGGTTATATAAAGGTCAATTACACTTTTAACAAAAGTAACTCTTAAAATGTTTTGGCTCTTTAAAACACAGTAGAACAAATTCAAATGAAATGCATATGGAACCTGATTTACTACGTTCACACATATCTTAGACCAGCGTTTCCCAACACCCAACTGTACATATTTTTGTTGTAGCCCCGGACAACCACACCTGATTCTACTTATCAGCTAATCATCAAGCCCTTGACAAGTTGAATCAGGGGGTTTTGTGCGGGCTACAACTAAAATGTGTGCTGTTTGGGGATACTTGAGGACCGGAGTTGGGAAACACTTTCTTAGACCATGCAGAAAGAAAATGTTGTAAACACTTCAGCTTTTTCGACTTTGGTTCTAAAGATATGACTAATGGCTCACAATGCCGATGCCTAAGACAGACCATCAGCATCAGAATAATACAATGAGGTGTCTTATGTGGAATATTACATTTAGAAAATTCCAGCCTTTTAATATTGTGCAGTTTGTTTAGTGGCCTCTAAAAATGTATTATGTGATAGTGCTGTAAATAGGGGAAGGAAAAGTTAAGTGGTCTGGGTAAGATAATACCAATTATCTGACCAGTGTAATGTTTAGCAGTTAGGACATGGCAATCATTAGAGAACAAATAAAGTAGCTGTCTTTGAAATCCATGGGCTAAACCTGATTCAAACACATTATCATTTTTTTTCTGTTCTTAACAGCAAACATTGCAGATATAGAAACTGTATCAGTACATAGTTCTGTTGTAGAATGAAATATATGTGGGGAGAAAAATTGTTATTTTCGTATGATTGTTCAGTAGTTTTTCAAGAACAATATTGAGGTTTCAGTAGACATGTTTTTCAATGTTTGTTACAGTATATTCTCAAAGTACACAACAGCAAATCCACTGTCACAGGACTTGGCCATGCGATACCCAAATACCTATAATCCATTGCAACATATAATATGTATATTCTTAATTTGCAATATGTTTTCTTCTTGAAACGTTAGATTACAGTTTATTCCCATAAATTCCATACATAATGTGACAAATTTAAGATGGTAATTTCCAAGGTTCTTTTCCTATTTTACTCACAGTCAAAATATGTTGCTATATATATGTTTAAGTAGTTGATCGCAATATGGAAGTATCCATCCAATCAATAGTGAGTTTCACATATAAGGTTTCTGTGTCATTTCTGAAAGTTGTGGTCCAGTAAAAAACACTTGGAGAGATTAAGATTTCTGTTGAGCAGATACACCTTTCCAGTAGTCTAAAATGTCATGCAGGTCCTCATCCTTGGCAAACTGCACTTTTTTACGTAGCGCATGCCCTGCAGCCATGTACTCATCCTCGTCTTTGTGCCTTTTGCCGCGGAGTTTGAAGCGCTCCCAGATAGTGTGATGTGGTTTGCAGTAGTACTCAGGACTGGAGGAGTAGCTGAGGTTATGGTACTGAGGTGAGAGCGGAGAGTATGCCATGTCTCTGGGGTGGGGCCGAGTTAGGGGCTCCAGGATGGAGGGCTTGTGGCTTCCGGGCCCTTCCAGCTCCTCGATCTGCAGCTGGTGGCTGTCGGGATAGGAGTGCCGGTGCTCATTGTACTGCCTGATCTTCTCCGCCTCTGCCCTAAGAATGGCAGCGGCTGGCGTTACAGTGAGGATGGTCTCACCCGTTGGCGAGGTCTTCTCTATGTACTTGGACTCCGAGCGGTAAGGCCTTGGGCTCCGCATGGGACCTCCAGTGGCGGTGCTGGGCCGCTTTGGCGGGACATTTGAGGTGTGGTGCCTCTGTAACGAGTGGTGGTAGCTGTCCTTATACACTGGGGACAGGAAGCCAGACTTGCTCTGCGGCTGCTCTGATATTAGGACCAGCTGGGGCTCCTGGGTGGACACAGCTCCTGATTTCACCCCTTGAAAAGATGTGGATTCTGACTTCAGAGCATCAATACAGTTGTTAATGATCTGATTGACCTTATCCACCTCTTTTGCAATGGTTGAAATCTCAGCCACTGACCCTTGGCTGTTCCCAGGCATGGACATCTCACACTCTCTGCGTTCATGGTGGTCCACGGTTCCTCGCACCTCTATGTAACTTCCCTTGGCCATTTTAGGCGTGTCATCTCTTATCTCCTGCAGTTTGTACTGCTCCATTTCACTACCAGATGGTAGGTATGGCATGCGGGACATAGTCTCCCCAGTCATCATTTGCTTCTGTGACATCCTGGAAATGGTTCCCCCTTCGAGCTCTTGTCCGTACTTTAGTTCAATTATACTTTTCTTTAGGCTGCCTGCCTTTTTGTGCTTTTCATCTTGCTGACGTTTTTTACGCAAGCAATAGTAGACTACCCCTAGGACAATCACCATACTAAAGAGACAACCTAGGATGGTCATAATGTAGTGGGTAGCTGTTGCATGGTTTTGTGATCTATCTCTCCCATTCCAGGGTCCTGTGGAGACTGCCAGACAAGTATGATTGAATCTAAGATTATTCTTTATAGAAGCGACACAGTATGTGTATTCAGTATGGGGTTTCAGGTTTTTAAGTTCAATGTCCTCATTCTGAATTTTGAGGTTTTGAATATCAGTGAAAAAACTGTTATTGTAGAGAACCAGGCTGTACATCTTCTTGAAGGGATGGGGGATCTGAACAGTGATGGTGGCGCTTGTTTTAGAGACTTGCTTCAGCTTCATACTGGGTTTTACATCCACATGAATCACTGTTGGGTTGATACTCATACTCTCATCTGGCTCAGTTCCGGAGGGACAGTCCTCCAGCCCACAGGGAGTGTAGTCTGGTGGGAGGGTGGTGGTCTCAGGAGGCACAGGTATGTACGGCGTCACATAGTCGTCTGTACACACAGTGGAGAGCATATGGAGGGCATTCCGAAAAGTCGGGTTGTTAGGGTTCTGGCTGAGTAGACTGTAGCCAGAGACACCTGATGGGGAGTCACAGACCATCCGTTCATTTGTCCTGTTGGGGAATGTAGAGAGCCACTTCACAAAGCCAAGTAGTTCACAGGAGCAGTTGAAAGGGTTCGTGTAGAGCTCACAGGTGGTCAGTTTAGTCAGGCTGGTAAACGTGGTCCCATCTAGCTGCTGGATACGGTTCATGGAGAGGTCGATGTTTTCGAGGCTATAACACTCCAAAAAGGCATTGGGTGTCACAGTCTCAATCAGGTTGGCCTGAAGGTAGAGGTACTGCAGCTTGCCCAAACCCCTGAGGATGCCCTCAGTCAGGTTACGGAGTTTGTTGAAGCCTAACTGAAGGACCTGTAAGTTGAACTGGGCAGAAAAGGCCCCGTCGTCTATGTAGTTGATCTCATTCTTGGTCAGGTTTAGGTACGTCAGGTTGGCGAAGCGGCTGAGGGCAGAGAAATGGATACTTTTGATCTTGTTTTCATTGAGCCGAAGGTCCACGATGGTGCTGTTGATATGCGTGGGGATGGCCTCGTATGGAGGCTGGTTTTGGCTGCAGATGGCCAGCCACACAAAGCCCTTCTCGCCTTCGATGAGCCAGCAGTCCCCATTGACTTTGCCTGTATAGGTCAAATATACTATGGCCACAGACCAGAAAAAGGCACTCATTACCATACCTCCACCGCAGGCCATTGGTGCGCCACTTGATGTCATGGGCAGGGCCAAAAGGTCTAAGATGGGAACACCACTGTGGTTTCTATAGATGCTGAACTGAACTCTTTGTAATCTAGCTGGACTTTCAAGTGTTCTCCTCAGTGAAGACAATCAATATATTGGCCTTCTGTCCAGTGAAGGATAATTCTGTCCTAATGTTCCAGCCATTTACAAAAATATGTTGGGCATGTGCATTTATACCAGCATCCATCCAATGACTTTAGCCTGGAGTGAAGTTTTAGAGATGGTTCGCTGAGATTCAGTATTTCACCACCTCAAATTGGCTTGTGCTTATTTCCCCAGGGCTAACATCGTTGATCGGTCTCATCCTATTGTTTCTTCCGCTGTCTTTCTTGCTGGGTTGCATTCATGGGCTCAGAGGAACTCCCTGTGAAGAAGAGAGAAACAGGCACACATTAGGGGAATGAATAACTGCTTGAATGTGAGGTTTACAATTTGAATATAACCACATTTACAACACTAAATAAAAAATTGTATATATATTTCTTGCCAGAAATATTCAGAATACATGCCATGCTGCACAAATATATTAATATTTATCCTGAACATTTATAGACCATTTGTAGCTGTGATGAGTGTGATTTGAAGGAGTCAGGCGCAGGAGGGTAAATCACAGAATACAGAGTTTATTCCGTCGTACACAGTTGCGCTGGATAGCGACAACAAAATACAGGCACAGGGGAACAATCTACCACGGCAATACAAGGTACGAGTAGCTCCACCGAGCTACACTCAACTCACATAAAACAATCACCCACAAGGACAAGGGGGCAGAGGGAACACTTATACACGGACTAATGAGGGGATAAGAACCAGGTGTGTGTAATTGACAAGACAAGACAAATGGAATGATGATATATGGAGCGGCAGTGGCTAGTAAGCCGGTGACGACGAACGCCGAAGCCTGCCAGAACAAGGAGGGGAGGCAGCCTCGGCGGAAGTCGTGACAGTAGCAGACAAATAACGTGTTACCCTTCTGTATTTTATATTCTACATTCTATTAATCTGTCCTGTATACTGAACATATGGATCCAAATAATCAAGACACATTTTTGTTTTGCACGTTAATTAAAAATAGCAGATATGATTTTAAAGGCAAAATAGGATTAATGTGTATGCTTCCTCTTTCATGGCCATCCAATTACTTTGTACACAATTTCAGAGGTGATGTACAGTCCCTGTGGCATATTGCTATTAAAGGAAACCTTTGGCCAATTACCACTTGACAGGTTGGGGAAAGCAGGGTCCCTATTTTCACACCATTAACCTGGGGACTGTCAAACACAACTGAGTCCAACTAATGTTAAGATGCAACATTAAATTAATTACTCTGCGCCATACTGAAATGTTCCTTTGAAATTGAGTCCTCTCGAGAACCTTATAGAATCTGACAACATAAATAGAACTTAATGACTTTCAATGCTATGGATGTGTCTCTTAAACATCTTACGGAAACTACTGAGGATACAAACCTTGAACCAAATATAGCAAACTGTTCATTGTCAATTTGACCCTGTCAGATTGTTCCCCTGTGAAATTGCAGTGTTCCATTGGGTCTGGTTAATTAATTTGACACAATAAATGTAATCAATTAAAGACACAGCACACAGACAGTTCCAACATCCCAAGGTTTACGAATAAAGTTGATAGCTGCAGGAGCAAACCTTGGAGCTGGTTGTGTAGCCTATAGATCCTGGTTTTATGGAGATGTATTAATGCATTATTAGTCCTAAACGGCAGGTGACCTCAGCATGGGAGGTGCTGAGAGGAAGGAAAGTCAAATGTTTAAGTATCTGAGTCATTCTCATAATAGTCTTAGGTAATAACTTGCACCACGGACAACCAGCACAGCCGTGGTCATAATCAGCAGCAGTGGCCACTGAGACACTTCGTCTTCCTGCAACAATACCTTTGTGTTTGGATTACGAATTGCATACCCTATTTCCATTCAAAGAACTACCTTATAACTTTGACATTCCCACAATACTAAATCATGATGCTTTTTCCATTTCTTAACGGATTTCATTGTGCTGCAAATAAAACATCATGGGATAGGCTACTGCATGTGCCAATTACGATATTGATTTATATGTTATGACTGCATGCCACATATAAAAGTATTTGTTCTCCTTTTTGATAAAAATAACTGAGGTTACAAAATGCCTATGGAGGAATGAAAATGATTTACAGCATGCCAGACATTTCCGAGTGAGAGGGGAAACATTTCATCTGCATTCACTAACGTGTAGTCAATACATTTTGCTGACCCAAGGGCTATACTTCATTGTCAGTGGCACCTAGTATTGCTTTTTTATCCAAACTTGAGCCACTTAACTAGCCTTCAAATCAGATTGGACTCCATCAGTTATTCATTTTTTCCTTGTTAAAATTCAATGTGAAGGCAAACATAGCCAGAGGAGGAACGCTCACCACCAAGGCAGGGGTCTCGGCTCAGAGCGATGAATTACATTTTCTCTTCTCCGGTCCACTTAAAGCAGCCCAGACATCTCAGAGGGAGATATTTGTTTAGACCTCGTTGAGATGTGTAGCCTACTGTACACAACAATACCCAGTACCTCGTCTGCCGTGCTTACTGCTGCCACACTTGAATATTTCTAAGGACAATGAGAATTAAGAAGCCATCCTACCTCTACCCTGCAAAGACAGAGAGGGATTTCTGTATATTAATAATTTAACAAAGTAAATGAGAGATGTTTCAATTATGAAAATTCTGTTTATGAGGAGCAGTCATTTATTTTTCATATTTTACAAATGCTCTTAAGACCTGGAAGGATTCCTACTGTAGATAACGTTTTTTTTTAAAGAAAGCAAATCAAATTTTAATTCAATCTAATCCAATATATTAGAAATGCAAGTCACTGTTCAAGAAATGGTACTTGTGGACTTCCCTTAAGTAACATCAAATATTCAACTCTACTAGATCCTGTGACTGTGTTATTACAGCCATTAATTCATTGTGAATGGTGTGGGAGTGACTGACCATGAAAGTGGGCTGCAAACTCAAGTGATGGATAGGTTAATCATAGAGGACAGCAGTTGAATACTTTAAACTCAGAGGTATGTGACGTCACCACTAGCCTCTCTTAGCCCTCTGATGCAACTGCTGACATAGGCCAGGAAGTGGATGTGTTGCCTTGTGGGAGGCCACAGGGGGTGAGAAGAAAGGTGTCCCTAGGTGGTAGAGGACATGGGCCTTTACATAAAGGGGACAATCATGTTGCTACAACAGGAAAATTGTGACAGTTTATGGCAGAGGGAATATACCTCAAATTGGAACCGTGGACCTAAGGTCATTCCAGCAGTCTGTTGACCTTTTGTATGGTCTGCCCAACACGTTCCAATAGGGCCTAAACAAATATTGTGTTGCCATCGAGCATTGCTATCATAAATGAGGAAGTGAGCATACGTTTTCAGGAAGTCAAAATAACCAACAGCCATACCATGATCTCTAGGGCACAATACTGTACTGTTCATATTCAGAAACAAATCTGCCCACATTCCACGAACTAAAGGACAATATGAATAGAATTTCCATTGTTTAGTATCCTCTTACTACACAGTGTACATGATGCTGGCTTGATTGGAATGGGAGTCACTGATAATAGAGGAAGTATGTCCATTGTTCAACATAAACCTATTCAGGACTACACTGGTCAGCGTGTTTGCACATAAGTGCTGATTGGGACAGAAACAGGGTTGTTGAGGCTAAGATTCATCACTATGCATTACTGACACAGTCATCAGTCAGTGGAAATGTTTCAGTGATTTTATTTTTCAAATATGCTCTACCTCGTTATATCCGTGCAATGATTAATTATACTCTTAGCACCTTTCATTCAAATCACTGCTGTAACTGAGTCAAGCTACTTCTACAAGTAATATGTATTTTCCATTTTAATTGAGATATTTAAACCTAACTAAAACAAAAGAGTGCAGCCATTCGTAACGCTGTCTTGTATGGGGGAAAAGCATACTGGGGCTATGGATGAGTTCTGACAGTAAATATGTACCATCGGATCGGAGGGAGCAGTGCTAAAGTAACCTACTGAGGCACTGTTTGTTTTGCTTGGATTTGTATGAGCCCTGAGGGAGACATTACACACAAATCTAAAGCCCAGCTTTATCTACTCGTGCCTGGGTTATGTGTGAATCGGAAACCCGATACATTTGAATACTAAATTAGGAAGCACACTGTAATACAGTACAATAGCACACTGGGTTGTCCCCTTCTCATATTTCTGCACCCTCACCATTCCTATACACAGTCTGTCCCCATACATACCAAAGATCCTCCATTTTGGGTATGCCTTTTGTGGGGGACGTTGAGCACTGTTACAAACATTTACTTAGTTTCCATTGAGCTTGGGGATGTCTAGAGGCAGGAATATGCTGTGAGCTGCTCAACATAAAACGTTGGGTGGATGTTTGGGTCTGACAGGCTTCTATAAGGCTGGGGCCGTGCCGGCCCCCTCACATCACTGAGTTCCACTGCTGTATGACATGGTCACCAGAGGAGGCTGGTAGAAGGAGCTATAGGAGGATGGGCTCATTGTAAAGACTGAAATGGAATTAATGTAACAGTATCAAACACATTAAACATATGGAAACCGTTCCATTGATTCAATTCTAGGCATTACAATGAGCCCGTCCTCCTATAGCTCCTCCCACCAGCCTCCTCTGATGGTCACACATTATGTGGAGCACTCTTTTAATGTCTGTCCCTTGAAACTAGAGGATTTTGCTCGCACTGAAGAGGACTGTGCCCGTTGGCTGAAAAATGCATGTGGCCCAGATTTGTAAATCAAAAGCACATTAAGACTGCCTTTTTTGAGTACATGGATGGCATCTGTCCAAAGTATTTAAGGGTACATTTTGTTTAGTATACCTATTTCCCACTATATCATCGGCATGGTAAAGTGGGTGGAGTCACTCTGTCACCTGCTAGCCTAGACATAGAACAGGGAAATACATTCTGCACCTCCATGCACTGTGTGGAAGGCTCTGCAAGGAAATGCCAAAGGCTACCACTACAAAACCACCTCTATAACAACAAAAGTGCATTTACCAAGGGGCATTCAAATATAATCACTATTTAAACCCTCTGAAAGAAAGAAGGTTCCCATTTTGAAACCCTAACCAAATCTTCCATGAAATGAATATGAAAAGTACAGCTCTGGGAAATATCTGGCAAGGCGAAACTTTTAAAGAGAAAATTGTCTCCTATCATTGTCCCCTCATTCTCTGACCTTTACTGTAAATACCGGCTAGCAGTGTCTGAGAGGCAGTCTGACCCGACCTCAGCTCTCTCTCAGCATGGTGTTGTTGCAGGATCCCTTTAGGTGTTAAATGGAAGTACTTTCCTGAAAATACTTTCTCTCATTAATAATGCATAGAGGGGTTTGTTTGTCCGCTGTGACTCACTCCAATGGGCTCCGCATCAATTCCACCACCGCTACTGCGGTCCACAGCATAAATTACAACCCTGCTAGTTCGCCTTGTTACAGTAACCCGCTGTTGCATATGTATGTTAGCAGTGATTTAGTAAACTACCCTTTGCAATAAACAAACCTCTCATCATACATTCAGGTTTAGTGTCTTTGAGTGCTTTAATGCCGCCCGATGTCTATATGCTTAAGCAACAAATCCTACAGTGCTAACTAATAAAAAGACATTGGAGACGGTGTGAAAAAGAACAACCAATGGTGAAATCCAAAAGTTTCACCTAAAGCGTGGCACATACTGCAAATGAGCTTAAGGCAGTTAGGGCAGCATGGCATGTTCATCCTGATATGAGCCTATAGGTCTATTTGCAGCCCTGGACTCTGCTCACTTTCCCTAATGGCAGCAATCTCTATGGTCCAGTGGTAGTGTAGCCCTGGACTTGTAGGCCAGAACACCCAGGGCATTAGAACCAAGCTCCTCTCCCAGTGGACACGCAGGCAGCCCAGGCAACCATTCCCCAGTCTACTTGCTCCCATTGGGGCCCTGCTGCATGCAGGGTAATGATGGATTTTCTTGTCATCCCCTATGAACAACTAATGACGCCCTACTCTTGAAGACTGATTCAATGGTTGTACATTCAGTTGTTGTAAATTCCCACTGTTTTGCTTGCTCAGGGCACTTTCATACACTTAGATAGCTACACTTTTTACATTTAATATATTATTGGTGGATTTTGTTTGAGAGAGCTACTGTATTCTCCATAAACAGTCAACGTTGAGGAAAGATACCTCTTTCAATTGATGTTTAACTCAGAGTGTAGATGCTATTTGATCTTTGATTTAAGTAGTTGCCTTCAAAGTGCCTACAATTAACATATGGGGGCAATACATAGACCCAATGTTTACCATATGACAACTGACATAACACAGCGTAACTGTGAGGCCAACTAGTATTACTGTTTGATAGAAGCAGGCAAACAAGGGTGCTTTGGAAGCTGAGAGCTCATGTTACCTTGAAGGGAAGTCTTTCATTGCTCTGAATTCAAGTCTGTGATTGCGAGACAGGCTTCTGCTCTCATATGCGGAGCCTCGGTGGTTCTCTCCTCCGCAACAGAGAGCCAGGGCTTCAAGGCAAAGACATGACAGAATCTCCCATAAGCCTCGTGGATGAAACAGATACAGTAACTAGTGCAACTGTCTCCCCATGAGGTATACTGTATATAAAGCTGTCATACTGTATCCTATCTTCTCTCTCTCTCTCTCTCTCTCTCTCTCTCTCTCTCTCTCTCTCTCTCTCTCTCTCTCTCTCACTGTGTCTCTGTCTCTCTCACTATCTCTCACTATCTCTCTCCCTCTCTCTCGCTCTCTCGGAGGAAAACGCACATTTGCAAATCCTATTAGACAGCCTGTATTGGTCAGAAGGCCACGGCAAGACTGGATTATCAGTTTCATCTGGTCATATCTGTCTTGTTATATATAGTCATGTTATCTCACTCCCATGTCTATGTGTCCAAGGCCTCGCTCCACCACCCTCATCCCTCCTAATGACTGCCCTTTATTTGATGTCATTGAAAATGCATGCGCTTCTTGCTGGGAAAGAATGAAAAAGGTAAAGTTGGGAGAATCAATTGAGCTGAAATGGAACTGCTTCTCTTGGGGAAGGAAAACATTGTGCTCACTGAGGTACTGAATTGCTTTGGAGAGAAAGGGAGGAGGTGGATGCATGCTTCAGCTATATCCAAGGATATTAAAGTCATGCATTAATTACTAAAAGGAATATTGCCTGGAAATGAATGGAATGTTCTCTCTAGCCCGGAATCCTGTTTGTTTGGAGATGTGCTTGCTTCCTTTGTGACATAGATAGCGTACTTTGTGGACATGCCAGGCCTCTTCAGAAAAAGGGCCTCGTACAGGATCACGGACAGCTGCAAGGCACTGCACACAAATTAGTTTTTATCTAAATTTACTTCCCTGATAAGTGAGAGGTATTGTGCCACTGCTCTTTGCGTTGAATTGTTTTTCAGACAAAGCCCTTTTATTTCCCCATGACAATTGGAATCGCCTCATATAAATTCAGGCAGGAAAAGCTTTCACAATGGTATTTATCTCAATGGAGGCGAATGAATGTCACCACAGTGATAAAAAACGTGACAAAAACAAATAAAGGAAATACATAATGATAAAGTACTGTACGTGGAGATGCACACAATTTACAGCTTTGTGCTCTCAACGTGCTCTTCAGACATTCTTTGAGACCACTTGAAATACTCATGACCTTCTACAGCAGAGGCAGAAAAGGAGGTGTAGCAAGAACTATACCAGTTTCCTTAATGTTTTGCTAGATTGCTTTTCAGTGTTGTCACATACGGTATATCCTGTGGTGGTGGTGGTGGTAGTTGTGGTGGAATGACACGCTTGCACTATGTATGGAAAGTGCACTACAAACCAGCTAACAACTTCAGCACGATGGGAAAAAAAGGTCAACCAATACATAAAGATGTAGGATCTTAATTTGAGCCAGTTTTCTACTGCAGGAACATAATCCTGCAGCAACAGGAAATATGGATTATTATGTGGATTATAATTAACCTATATTTTTGTCAATATTTTTGTAGGGGTTGATAGATTTTTCGTAAGGGAAAATCAAGTCTGAAATTTCAAAGTGGCAATTATTTACTTCAGAAGCCTTTTTAAACCTCAAATACACTACAAGTTTGACATTTTCTCCATTGCAGGAACGTTCTCCTGCAACAGGATGATCAAATTAAGATCTTACATCTGTATGGAAAGACCTACTTCAGCTGCAGCTGGCCCAAAACATAGCGGCACGTCTTGCCGCTCTATATAATATTGTAATCAGAGGGCTGATATAAATACTATGCATGCCAGTCTCTCTTGGCTAAGAGTTGAGGAGAGACTGACTGCATCACTTCTTCTTTTTATAAGAAACGTTAATGTGTTGAAAATCCCAAATTGTTTGCATAGTCAACTTACACACAGCTCTTACACACACACTTACTCCACCAGACATGCCACCAGGGGTCTTTTCACAGTCCCCAAATCAAGAACAAATTCAAGAAAGCGTACAGTATTATATAGAGCCATTGTTGCATGGAACTCCGTTCCATCTCATATTGCTCAAATAAACAGCAAACCTGGTTTAAAAAAACAGATAAAGCAACACCTCACGGCACAACGCCTCTCCCCTATTTGACCTAGATAGTTTGTGTGTATGTATTGATATGTAGGCTACATGTGCCTTGAGCTGTTCTTTTCTATTAATGTTCTGTATTATGTCATGTTTCATGTTTTGTGTGGACCCCAGGAAGAGTAGCTGCTGCTTTTGCAACAGCTAATGGGAATCCTAATAAAATACCAAATACCAAATGAGGTGCTGGTAGAAGGAAGTAAGGCTGTGTTTAAACAGGCAGCCCAATTCTGATCTTTTGCCCAATTGTTGGCAAAAGAGCTGATCTGATTGGTCAAAAGACCAATTAGTGGAAAATATCAGAATTGCGCTGCCTGTGTAAACGCAGCCTTACACAACTCTTCCCCACAGGGGTAATCCTAATGAGCACCAGTTCTCCTTTCGTCAGGATGAACTTTGATATGTGTAAATGTTGACGATTTGTGCGGCATCTATTTCAAATGCATATCTGCTGGGAGAGCACTTTTTAAGTTGCTGAGAGACATTCTGAAAAACAGCTCCACTTGCCCAACCAAATGAGGGTGAAACTCTGTGCACACCCTTTTGCATGTCTGTTTCCATCTCCCCTAGCTAATTACTCGGAATAGCCATTTAGCCACATATATTAGCATTTCATACATCCATCTCCGTAATAAATCTAGCTTAAGTGTAGTGTTTTTTGGCAATTTTAAAGGTAGAAAATTGGCAAATGTCAAATAGTGAATGATTGGGCTAATCAAGAGCTTGAGGGCCAAGGGTTAAGGCCAACTATGTAAGTCCAGACCTCCAGAATAATAATTTGACACACATGTTCTATTCTACAATCATATTCAACTAACAGGCTATTTGGTATTCCTGACAGTGTGATTCTTTGTAAAACTTTAAATGACTTACTGCTCTGGCATCTCTTGTAAATTCCCAATACCACACTCAATTGTTCTTCAGTGGATCGAGTCCTTTAACAGGCTGATGACCTAGTACGATTCTCACCTTTCCAGGGAGCATGAAATCTCATTACAAAGTACAAACTCCATTCTGGATGGCACTTTAAAAAAGGATGATAAGCCATGGAGAATGGCTTAGAATTACAGTGTGCACTGATGGAAACGGTAGCCTTAATGGATAGAGCTTTTAGAGCTAAAGTCAAATCCAAGGTGGAGTTATTGGGAACTGCAGTATGAAAGCACTTCGGACAGTTTGCTCAGTTGGTACTATGAGCAAAAAAATCAAATATAATGGTCTGAAACTGTAGATCTAATACGCAAAACCTTTCTTTAACAACATTCATTGATTTGCACCATAAACAAACAAAACAGTAATGGATTTGTCCCAACAATAATTGTGCATTATGCCACAGACTTGTTTTGAGTGAATCTGTAGACAATTCAATTACACTAAGGCCTACTACAGACAGACAAACCAATTGAGGTATTGTCAGAATTGGCTTAACGAACAACAGGAGAACAAATCCAATGAGAAAACAATTAGGTTGTAGACAGCCTGTATTTGTCATAAGAACAGGGAGAACACAACCAACACTTACAGTTTAATTTCATTACGTTCATGTAAGAGTAAGATACAACTTGGGATAATACTTGCAGGTTTTAATGCAATTTTCCAGACCATCAACTCAGCACTCACTTCTCTGGCCTTTGAGCCTACCTGCTGCCGGCGGGCAGGAGGATGTATGCCGACACCTCTCCTGCTGCTGACTCAAGACATGGCGGGCTAAACTGGGATCTACAGTCTCACATGGATAGTTCACCCAAAGTACTATTGGTTTCCTTACGCTGTAAGCAGTTTTTGGACAAGGTTTGGTTTAGTTTCTCTGGCACTGTTTCCAAATGTTAACGTTTTAGCATTTGTGGCATAAATCCCATTCAAGTCATGGTACTGTTATTATAATTTTTTCGCACATCGTATTCAAATAATCTATGTGACTTTGTTAAGCTTCACAATCAATTTCGATACTTTTGGATGGATTTGGACATGATGCGTGTAAAATGCTAATATCGGTACCATGACTTGAATGGGATTTGTGCCACAAAAAAACGGCACCAGGGAAATAAAACCAAAGCATGGATTGCTGTCATACCTTGTCTATAGACTGCTTACAGCGTAAGGAAACCAATGTGTCATTTTGTATTTTAAGTGAACTATCCCTTTAAGTCTGATGCTAGATTGTACGATAGATGGAGCACATATTGTATGATAGACGGAGCACATTTGCCTGCTGCTGTTATACTGTATATAGCATGAGGTAAAATCAGTGCATAAAGTTCACATACGCTAACTATGCGTACAGGAACAACGCCACTAATTCCCTCTTCTTGTCAATTACTTTGCTCTGCCAATGCAGCTTTCTACCCCACCAATTAACCTTCTGAAGCCGAGTGGAGTTCCTCAATCAGATTATGCTGTGGGAGAACCAGGTTTCTGAGTGACAGCTAACCCTGCCTCAGCACTCTCATTAAGAGGATATGAGCAGCATGATTCACTGACTCCTCCTTTTTCTCCACTCACGTCTATCAAATTACACATTGACATTTTTATCTGTTCAGGAACCTGTGAGGTTACATGGCGTGTTTAGGGACAGAACACTGACACTGTGTGATATCCAGCTTGGCCAAAAACAAATGTCAGCGTGGCCAAAAACAGAGTGGTGGGAGACAGAGAACACATGGGGGCCTGAGCTTAAAGGTCATGAACAGTCAAATCATGTTTTTCATGAAATTGGATGATATTTGAAGGAAACCAGATGAAAATATGATGACCAAAGTATGAAAAATGACTGTTGCTTCTACACTACCGGTCAAAAGTTTTAGAACACCTACTCATTCAAGGGTTTCTCTTTATTTTTACTATTTTCTACATTATAACCACATCAAAACTATGAAATAACACATATGGAATCATATAGTAACCAAAAAAGTGTTAAACAAATCAGAATGTATTTTATATTTGAGATTCTTCAAACAGCCACCCTTTGCCATGATGACAGCATTGCACACTCTTGGCATTCTCTCAACCAGCTTCATTAGGTAATCAACTGGAATGCATTTCAATTAACAGGTATGCCTTCTTAAAAGTTAATTTGTGGAATTTCTTTCCTTCTTAATGCATTTGAGCCAATCAGTTGTGTTCTGACAAGGTAGGGGGGTATACAGAAGATAGGCCTATTTGGTAAAAGACCAAATCCCAAAAGACTTACAACCTTTTGGGGGACGCACAGAGACACAGAATAGTTTGATTAATAATTCACTTAACAAAGACCCAGAGTTACCTCTGCTGCAGAGGATAAGTTAATTAGAGTTACCAGCCTCAGAAATTGCAGCCCAAATAAATGGGCACATCTCAACATCAACTGTTCAGAAGAGACTGTGTGAATCAGGCCTTCATGGTCAAATTGCTGCAAAGAAACCACTACTAAAGGACACCAATAAGAAGAAGAGACTTGCTTGAGCCAAGAAACACGGGCAATGGACATTAGACCGGTGGAAATGTGTCCTTTGGTCTGGAGTCCAAATTTGAGATTTTTGGTTCCAACCTCGGTGTCTTTGTGAGACACGTGTGGGTGAACGGATGATCTATTTCATCACCGTAAAGCATGGAGGAGGAGGTGTTATGGTGTGGGGGTGCTTTGCTGGTGACACTGTCTGTGATTTATTTAGAATTCAAGGCACACTTAACCAGCATGGCTACCACAGCATTCTGCAGCGATAAGCCATCCCATCTGGTTTGTGCTTAATGGGACTATCATTTGTTTTTCAACAGGACAATGACCCAACACAACTCCAGGCTGTGTAAGGGCTATTTTACCAAGATGGAGAGTAATGGAGTGCTGCATCAGATGACCTGGCCTCCACAATCTCCCAACCTCAACTAAATTGAGATGGTTTGGGATGAGTTGGACCACAGAGTGAAGGAAAAGCAGCCAACAAGTGCTCAGTATATGTGGGAACTCCTTCAAGACTGTTGGAAAAGCATTCCAGGTGAAGCTGGTTGAGAGAATGCCAAGAGTGTGCAATGCTGTCATCAAGGCAAAGGGTGGCTATTTGAAGAACCTCAAATATAAAATATATTTTGATTTGTTAACACTTTTTTGGTTACTACATGATTCCATATGTGTTATTTCATAGTTTTGATGTCTTCACTATTATTCTACAATGTAAAAAATAGTAAAAATAAAGAAAAATCCTTTAATGAATATGTGTTCTAAAACTTTTGACCGGTAGTGTACATTGATAAAGTTTGATCATAAAGTTACTGGTCCCCTCCCCCATGTCAAACACTTGGATTCATTATTCATTAGTAGGCAGTCATTGTAAATAATACTTTTTTCTTAACTGACTTGCCTAGTTAAATAATGGTTAAATAAAAATAAAATAACATTATTAAGGGGACAAGGTGACATCACCTTAACTCTCATTTTAACACATCAATGGTAACATGATATATGTTACCATAAGTACCGGCTTGTAACCAACATCGGTGTGTTTTCAGAGGGGCGTAGTTTATATAGCTAGATATAAAAATTGGACTAGGGAGTCAGCAAACATAATTAAAAGTTTACTCTATTCATTTATAAATTATAATATGCCATTTAGCAGACGCTTTTATCCAAAGCGACTTACAGTCATGTGTGCATACATTTTTTTTCACGTATGGGTGGTCCCGGGGATCGAACCCACTACCCTGGCGTTACAAGCACCATGCTCTACCAATTGAGCTACAGAGGACCACCATTTATGGCAAAGATACTTATATGTTTCCCCTTTCATCTGTTTCTGGTGTTAGCTAGTTACTGACTAGCTAGGTCTTCATGGAACAAAATCGTTCAAAACTCAGACACAGTTGTCAAGTCAACACAACCGTCAGTGCTGCTGTGAACCACATCAAAAGAAACATGGCAAATGGGTGATGTATATATATATATATATATATAATTGATGCAATTTCAATGTTGTTTGAGTTGATTTGTGTATCACCAAATTAGCTTGAGATGATATTACTGCAACACTGCATCCAAGTTGTTTGACATAGGTGTTTCAAAGAGCTGTCAGTCAAGGTGAGCTCATGAATATAAGCTCTCCACCCACTCAGCCTCTCTTTTCAAACTTCCTGGTAGTTAGCCATGACAGAAAAAGTACTTTTCAGAATGACTATTCAGGACCTTTACCTAGCGGAGAGATTCACTCTGCTTAAATCCCAACAGCACCTGGATCCACTAAAGCAGAGTACATTGTATGTCTGTGACTCTGTGACTCACCTGACCAAGGACCAAGTACCTACATCAACATGACATTGCAGAATGTGGGGTGAAGCTATTTCACAGCCAACATGTAGGGCTTATTTCAGAGATGTATTTGTTGTTTCCTTGAATCATTCCTCTGACAGATTCTTCCGCACACAGTCTGTAGTCCTTGTGCCAAGCATTTTATGTTATCAGCACTCAATAGAGTTACTGTATATAATGTACATATTAAGTAGTGGTATTTTAACTATTGATCTTAATAAATGTAATGTTGGGAGATGTGGAAGGTACTTCGGCAATCTATCGTTGATGATTTGTTGACATGTTAAAAAAAAACAATACATAATGCTCAAGGCAAAAGCACTGTTGGTTTGGGAAAAAATAAAAACTCCCAAATACAAATCTATTTTTAAATATGAATACACCAGCAAATTGCTCTTATCTTTTCAAATACTGATCACAATTCCCTGACAGAATATCTCATGCTGCATGTCTGATGATAATGGCTTTGTGTGGTTGTTTACGTTGTATATGTACGCCAATAATGGAACTGCAGTTTGGACTCTTAGGCTAATTGTTACCAGTCACTATTCAGCTTTAAAAGCTCCAGAGCTCTAGAGAACTGCATTACACATATCAACCCCCAATGCTCTCCCAGTCTGTGGTGACAAGGAACTGTGCCAATAATAGACATGGCACATCTGATTCACTCTGACCTTGGCAGCCCTCAGGGGTCACCGTCCCTCTCCAATAGATCGCCCATAAAGAACCCCAGCCTGCCTGATAATAATGCTATGGCAGCTGTATCATAAACACATATGGTCCTGCAGCCACCACCATGATGTGTGATGCATCTTCATTAAAGTTGCCCTGGGAGTTAAGACGTGGAACATAGAAGCATTAGCATAAGAGCCTACAGGTAGTAAGCCTTTATTTGTATTTATTTGTTTAACTTTAGTTTCATACAGTATTCTGCAGTGCTCATATTTTCTACTTTGTGTATATTTCAATAATAAATAATTATCTGAGCATTTCCTTTCAGCTTGTAATATGACTCCTCAATACTTGGCGATGCAGACATCTGATTCAGTAGAGTTGAAGATGGAAATACCTATAGTGCTTACTGAATATACTGTATTCTCCGGAAATACAATCTACTTAGTCATTCTGCTAGGGTACTGTAGTCATTTCAGTACAAGAAGCATGTTCAGAATAATCTATGTTTGTGACTGTGCATGATAGGCTACATCTCCTTGTCACTATGGAGATACTGTACAATATCTCTAACCCCCATTCCCAAACATATGAGTAGCAGATGATAGCAGTCAGCAATGGAATGAAGGAAAGCTTCAGGATTGGATGAGATAGTAAGGAATAGAATCAATCATTGTGAGGCACAGCGGCAGCAAGGACATTGGGCTTGTCCGACTATTCCACTGGCCACATTTGATCTATACAGAAAGCCTCAGACTCTAGGCTGGAGAAAGCGATGGATGTGGGAAGGTTGGAGGCAAAATGGAAACATTGAAAGCTGTCTAGTGAGATGGCTATGTTGGAGAATAAAATTGTTTCTGTCTTTTGAAATGAAAGAATTTGACAAGGCATATATTACAAATTGGACAATATGGAAGGGAAAACATGTTTTAGTTAAGGTTAAGCTATACTGAACTGACGGGATAGGATGTCTGGTGTACAGTATCACAAAAAATGAAGAGTAAAGTTATACTCTGAGAGGGGAGGCAGGCAAGAACATGCTGGTGATAAGGATATTATCCCAGTTAAGGTGGGATAGATACAACAGTTTAAAAAGCATTTAAAACGCTGACTGCTGGTAGAATTTATCTGGCACAAAATGTTCTGATAAAACTTGTCAGCATTTGCATTTTTATTGCTATTGTCCATTTGAGTGTTCTCTCACAAACTCATCCATAATGGGATGAGCATTTGCGAGGCTGTGTATGAGCAGATGCTACCTCACCTAAAAGGCAGAACGGACATCAAATGCGATGCTACATTCCCTGTGAAATGAAAGAATCTAGTGCTTAAGTTAAAGCCCTCCCAAGTAATGTAAAGATGTCACAGCTATGCCGGCACCCTTCTGGTTCGATTTACAGCCGTTCCCTTCCCTGGCAGCATGTCTTCTTCCACAGCAGCAGCCTGGCTGTTGAAGCTGCACCCTCCATCCGCCCACCCACAGTGATCCACAGGTTCCCTCACAAACAGGGATGGTGGAGTCACCAACCCCCAACCAACCAACGGCAGGTGTTCCACTGGCAGGTGTTCTACCCACCATCATGTCACTCCATAGTGTATTCACAGTGGCTGGTGCCTTCATGGTCTGACAGCTTCATAGCTATTCACACTAACAATTATACATACAGTACAAGTGCCATGTATTATTATTTCTGACATTTTCATGCATTTACTGGAGTTACTTCACATCAAAATATGAAGTTAGGAGGGCTACTTTTGTGCAGTAGAGTAAAATTGAATGTTTTGAGTTATGTAAAGCAAAAACAAATAGTCCCCATAATACTGATTATATATCTATACCAACTTCACAAAAGATTCAGACAAATACTTGTTCTGTAATTTTCAGACTCACTCTTTAATAATTGCCTCAACAACATTTATAATAAAGTGTATCCGGTAGCTGTGTCCTTTGTAAAATATGAATACTGTCACGTTCGTTGAATGACGGGTCAGACCAAGGCGCAGCGTGATATGCATACATGTTTATTATACACTGAATAAACACCACGACAAAACAAGAACGGAAACGAAACGTGAAGTCCAAGGTAGTACACAAAACAAACCTTTACCGGAACAAGATCCCACAACCCACTAGTGCCAATAGGCTGCCTAAGTATGGTCCCCAATCAGAGACAACGAACGACAGCTGCCTCTGATTGGGAACCACACCGGCCAACATAGAACCATACATACTTGATCGACAAACAAAGACCAAACACAACAAGGAATATACACACCCTGACTCAACATATAACCGTCCCCTGAGTCAGGGCGTGACAAATACTGTAGGAAGTGTACAAAGGGTACATGTGCTGTAAGCATCCCTCGATTCATAATGTTCTGAATTTAATTAGCTATCGAGTATCTTTGTTGAGTTCCCTTGAACCAAGTTATAATACGGTTCTCTGCAGAGACATGTTGCACAATCAGTTCACATAGCTGTTTTGTTCACACAGTGACACATTCAAGGTCTTTGCCTGTTACATAAATAGTTGAGAGACAAGAAGGTGCAGTCTAGTAGAAAATACTCCCTCCACACTCGCTGGAATAATCATAGAAAGCTAGGATTGATGGCTCCATGGCGGGGACCACTTAAATAAAAAAATCCACATATATGTCGACACACTCCTGGACGGTCTGACAGTGGTTTATTTTGTCGGTTGATGTGATGATCCGATTAAATCAAATCAAATCAAATCAAATCAAATGTTATTTGCCACATGCGCCAAATACAACAGGTGTAGACATTACAGTGAAATGCAGCATAAAAGAGGGGGATGGGGTGGGGTGGGGGTGGGGGGGCAGTGCAAATAGTCCGGGTAGCCATGATTAGCTGTTCAGGAGTCTTATGGCTTTGGGGGTAGAAGCTGTTGAGAAGCCTTTTGGACCTAGACTTGGCGCTCTGGTACCGCTTGCCATGCGGTAGCAGAGAGAACAGTCTATGACTAGGGTAGCTGGAGTCTTTGACAATTTTGAGGGCCTTCCTCTGACACCGCCTGGTATAGTGGTCCTGGATGGCAGGAAGCTTGGCCCCAGTGATGTACTGGGCCGTACGCACTACCCTCTGTAGTGCCTTGCGGTCAAAGGCCGAGCAGTTGCCATACCAGGCGGTGATGCAACCAGTCAGGATGCTCTCGATGGTGCAGCTGTATAACTTTTTGAGGATCTGAGGACCCATGCCAAATCTTTTCAGTCTCCTGAATAGGCTTTGTCATGCCCTCTTCACGACTGTCTTGGTGTGTTTGGACCATGATAGTTCGTTGGTGATATGGACACTAGCTCTCAACCTGTTCCACTACAGCCCCGTTGATGAGAATGGGGGCGTGCTCAGTCCTCTTTTTTTTCCTGTAGTCCACAATCATCTCCTTTGTCTTGATCACGTTGAGGTAGAGGTTGTTATCCTGGCACCACACGGCCAGGTCTCTGACCTCCTCCCTATAGGCTGTCTCAACGCTGTCGGTGATCAGGCCTTTGAGACTCACTCTTTAATAATTGCCTCAACAACATTTATAATAAAGTGTATCCGGTAGCTGTGTCCTTTGTAAAATATGAATCTGTAGCGCATGTCTGATGAAGTATAAACCAGCTTACAGTGAAGAATGTGTCGTAGGGAAGCTCCAGCGGGGAGAATGCTGGCTTATAGTCGGAAACTGTAATCAAATCTATTCTGAAGGAGAGGCTCAGGTATAGACGTAAAAATCAAGACTAGATTGGATACCATTCTCTAATCACTTCTGACACAATTACCCTTATAGAGCAATATGGGAGTCCTCTCTAAGGTCCTCTTAACTCAGTCAGAGTGCTCTCCTCTGAACTTTGTCCCAGACCCAATCCTTTGAGCAGACAGGGCACTCGCCCAAATTAATTCAGGTTTCAATTAGTCACGCTAAATGGACCCTCATCCAATACAGATTGGATGGGTTACAGAGACTCGTGCCTTTAGGCCTTCTTCTAAAAGAAAGAGCTGTGAACTGAGTCATCCTCATAAAAATAATCCAGGACCCATTCAAGATGCAGGGTTGATACCTGCAGGGAAATGAGAAGCCTGAACTGTAGCTTTCTTCCATTGATCGTCAGTATTATTCCAAATAAGAGCAAGAGTCTCCCTTGGGGGTAAGCATCTACTATACAGCACAGTATGTGGTGGAATTTAGGCTGAAGTGAATTTAGACACGGAATGACTGTCCTCATCCATTCATATTGCATTGATGAGCGAACTACAGTATGTAAAGATTGGACGGCAGAAATGTAGTCTTTCATACCAGTTAGAACTCTGGAAAGGCTTATTACATTGAAGTGTTTGCCAAAATAGTAAGCTATTGTTAGAGCCAAGGGTTGACTAAGCCCTGGTGTGAGGAAAAATGGAGTAGGATAACTAGTGTTCAAACAAAGGTAAATAGGAATCTTCTGCCAGTAGATGGCACTTTTCCCACTTCACA
Organism: Coregonus clupeaformis; assembly: GCF_020615455.1. NCBI lineage: Eukaryota > Metazoa > Chordata > Actinopteri > Salmoniformes > Salmonidae > Coregonus > Coregonus clupeaformis. The sequence continues at coordinate 28,724,269 of NC_059198.1, forward strand.
CGGTCTACTATCTTCCTCCCACAATCCAGTTATCACTGAGATCACTGCAAACATCTCAAAACCATTACTACTGCTGCCTAGACATGTAAAATGGAGCCTGTAAAATTGAGACAGTCTATGATATGTTCTTTCTTCGAGTACTGTACCTTTAGCACAAACAGTTTCCCCCCAAAAAATGTAAACCCTTTCAAGCTATTTTAAGGAAATGATCAACCCAAGATCACAAGACATTACATTAGAAAACACCAACACACATCTCTCTGTCCAGTCAATACCCTGTTCTCAGGCAGTTAAGGAGAATAATGTTCTCCTTCAGGGAACCGTGGATTCTGAGGAAGTCATGTTCATTGTTGCCATACATTATTTACAGAACAGACTTATTTAACAGTGGTTTATGTCTGAGACAATAATACCAATAGTCACCAACAGCAGCTATGACCGATAGGGTCTCACAAAATATTATTAATGGTTTTAAGTACAGGTATGCCCAATTGTTCCTTCAATGTGTTTTCATACACAGTCTCTGCATTTACGAAACTGGCAAACGACTTCAGCAGAACGATTCTCAGTGTTCTCACAACACAAGATTGAATAGTAAATGTTACAAATACATCTTCAAAGGAAATGCACCTCTTGACGAGTGTGGGGGAGGGGAGGCATAAAAACAGATGGTCAAAGATCCTACTTTAAAGGTGAGTGGCCTCAGGTCTAAGCTTTTGTTGTGAGCTGCAAAAGAGAAACCAAAGCCTGTACCGTCCCTTTCCTCGCCTGAGTACGCTACTAAGTGAAGTGAAGGCAATTCTTCAATCTCATGTACTATGCGAGTAAATAAAACATTCCTTTTGCAATCCGTCACTCATTATGTGAATCAGAGCATCAGATATTTATATGTTAAATGGATTTCCAAAAGTCACAATATTACAAAGCACCACCCCACCCCCAACCAACCCTTCAATCTCTATCCGGGAGCTTGACATGACTTGAAGGTCAACTGGGGTGGCTAGCTGGCTTCAACGTGAATGGGATGTGACGGAACAGAGAGCACAAATGAAGTTTCACGCTGGGCAACCTAGTCACAGCTTACTGTCAGCAATGAAAAGAGAATCATCAGGGGTGTCTGTAATAAACGGGTCTCTCAACGCGGCATCCATCGCCCTGTTTTAACTCACATTTATTTTCCCCATGATTGCCTCTCTCAATGCTAATTTGCATGCGGAGCAGGCTGCGCCAGCCTCCATTAACAATCTAGTTTGCGCCACGACACTAATCACACTCATTATTAATCATGAAGTGTAAACCAACCCTTTACCCTTTTCAATATGGACAATCCCCCCATGAGGAATACAGCATGTTTCATCCATCTTGTGGCAAGGTCACAGTAAAACAGTAAGCAACGATACCCCACTTTGGTTTTATAATGTCACACTGCATTTAAGCCATTACTATAGTGATATGGCACTAACGTAATCATTAATAATGTCTGCGGAGCACATAAGCAGTTTTGATCACTGTTCTCAGGGCTGAATGAAATAGAATGACTGAGAAATAAACAGCCATTCTATTTCGTTCCACCCCTGAGAGCACTGATCATTTCTGTCTCCACATTACTGGAAAGCAGGGACGGAAAAATCACCACAAGAACAAGGCCTATATGCGTTCCAGCTTGCAAGTCACATCACCAGCTTGCATGAGAGCATGCCTTTGAAGAAAGGGAAATAAAGGGTTAAATTCCCTCTCTGTTGAGATTGAGAAGCATCAATGGCTGACTCTATAATGTTGTTTTATGATCACTTTATGTGTCCACCTAAAGGCTCCCCCCGGAACTCCGTCTTTCATAGGCTAATCATAGATGGTCTGTGGTAATCCATTCAAATGACTCTTCAATTCAATGAATTACTGGTCCAGGTGGACTAGAACCGGGCACTTAAAGCTAGAATCCTTAAATGAAACAATAACAAAGCGTATACCCCGCCTCTGTTTTGGTTGAGGGATGGGCCTGGAGAAATCTAACCACTCTCAAATTCATAGACAGGGCTATGGATGCAAGGACTGACCATCCATGATATAAAAATTATAGTTTTAACAATTTTTTGAGGCTATATAGTGGTTGTTTACATTTACATTGTTTACAAACATTGGAGTAAACAAGCTTGTATTTTGGGTTCTGATGGGGTACGACTGTTGAACTAAGCTCATGAGGCATTTACAGTATAAGTTATATTCTTCAAGAATCAATGGGTATACACTGAGTATAGCAAACATTATGAACACATTCCTTATATTGAGTTCCACCCACCCTTTTGGCCTCAATTCGTCGGGGCATGGACTCTACAAGGTGTCGAAAGTGTTCCACAGGAATGCTGGCCCATGTTGACTCCAATGCTTCCCACAGTTGTGTGAAGTTGGCTGGATGTCCTTCGGGTGGTGGACCATTCTTGATACACACGGGAAACTGTTGAGCATGAAAAACCCAGCAGTGTTGCAGTTCTTGACACAAACCGGTGCGCCTGGCACCTACTACCATACCCCATTCAAAGGCACTTATATATTTTGTCTTGCCCATTCACCCTCTGAATGGCAAAGATACACAATCAATGTCTCAATTGTCTAAAGGCTTAAAAATCCTTCTTTAACCTGTCTCCTCCCCTTCAACTAAACTGATTGATGTGGACATCAATAAGGGGTCATAGCCTTCACCTGGATTCACCTGGTCAGTCTATGTCATGGAAAGAGCAGGTGTCTTTAATGTTTTGTATACTCATTGTTCAGTGTATATCATTAATGTCCAAAGATGGATGTAGCAACTAAGGAGTACAGCTTTAACAGCACATTAGGACTGAACGCTTCTTGACCACCATGTCCTGGTGGCTAGTAGTGGGTAGTGTATGGTGTTGTAGGTCCATTGCTGCTTTACATTCAACTCCAACTGTTACGTTCAAGGATATTTGACAGATGTTTCTTGTAGACTAAATATAGAACATGGAAAATCAATTGTGTTGATTGAGCACCACTGGGCCCTGGCCTTTTCACAGGTGTTTATGGATGTTTTCATTTGAATTCTCATAACTGTGTTTTTCCTCGAATTCAGGCTATAGTTATATGAATCGCAATGCATCACATTTAGCAGGCTGCAGGAAAAAAGCATTGGCAGAATGCATCTTCAAGCCTGTTTGTTGATTAAAATGTTGTTCTCTCAATCCAGGCTCTGTCAGGTGGATAGGATTGCACTGGGAAATGTTACATATGTTTGCTTTACTGCAAGTGATAAAAGCACCTCAAATAAATCACAAGGTCACTCCTATGCCTCCAACCCTTGACCTGTCTCAACACTGAATACATTGCCCTCACAGTATCAATTTAGTATTGATACCTGTATCAGGTATGTATGAAACTGACAAAAGATATAGGTGCCATTTGTCTTTCTCTGGGTGCCAACATATATACATATATATATATAAAACCTGCTCAGAAGACTGGTATCTGATAGTTCCAACCTGGCCGCAGAGCGTTTCGTATTATTATGTATGTAAACCCGAGCCGTTCCATTTAGTGTGATATGTTACATTTTGTATGGTATGTATTAATTTGTGGTTGTCCATCACCCATTTCATATGTTATGTTACGAATTACAATTTGTATTATATGTTACGAATTTGCGAAACTGACAGTATGTTACGAATTTGCAAAACGTACTATATGTTACGAATTTGCTAAATTTATGACATTCGACGAATTCTAGCTAGGTGGCTAACATAGCTAGCTGGCTAATGTTAGCTTGGCTAGGGGTAGGGTTAGGTGTTAGGGTTAAGGTTAGAGTTACGTTTAGGAGTTAGGTTAAAGGGTTAAGGTTAGGGTTAGGGGAAGGGTTAGCTAAAAGGGTTAAGGTTAGGGGAAGGGTTAGCTAACATGCTAAGTAGTTGCAAAGTGGCTAAAAAGTAGTAAGTAGTTGAAAAGTTGTTCATTAGCTAAAATGCTAAAGTTGTCCATGATGAGATTTGAACTCACAACCTTTGGGTTGCTAGACATTTGCGTTATACACTCACTTATCCACCTACTTTTGTTTTTGCCTTAAGTAACCATCCATCTTATGTAACCATACCAAATGTAACATATCACACTAATTTAAGTCTCCCGGATTTACATTTACTATGTTACGTCTAGTCTATGAGACCAGGCTGATAGTTCTTGTTCCTCTCATCAGGAGAGGTTAACATGGAGATAAGCTTTCACAACCTGCACCTTATCAGAGGTGTGATTGGCGTTTATTAATATTCTCACCGTCCAGTGTGCAGTGGCATTATGGTGCTAAATGTCAGTCAGTAGAGATGAAGAGCAGTCTAAAGCTGATGCGGCACAGACCTACTCTACTCTTTTTAAATGACTCATATAGATAAAATGATTGTGCAGGGGAGTTAATGGCCGTGGGAGGGACAAGCACCAGGGATCCCCTTGATGATGGAAATAGTGACATTTGGCATATGTAATTATGCAGATTTTTGCTGCAGAACAGCATTCATGACACAGTGGAAGCATATTTACAACAAACAGTATTTTGTTGTGTGAGACATCCTGCATGTGGCTTGAAAAATAACAGCCCTACAGGACAGCGACGGATCTCATTTTTAAAAAATGCAATTTTGATGAAGAATGACCTTACTGCACAGTATATGTATAGTATATTGGCAACACAACCATATGTATTAAATAAATATTAAGCCTCTTTATGTGATTCAAGGCCATAGGTGAAGGGAGCATGAAGATGGTTGCCAGTGGAAATCTATTCCCAGTCTATGTCAGTCAACGTTCTCTGATGTCATGTCTTCTAGGGGGAGGTTCTCAGTCCTCTAATCTCACTAGCAGTGGAAGATTTACTGTCCCCACTGGTGATTTAATGAAGGGGCCTGGATGTACAGAATAAACAAATAAATAAATAAAACCTTGCCTGTCTCTATAACTTAGAGGGTAAAGGTTTTAAACATTGTCATACTGGTTTCTTACTATTCTCCATTTTGTGTCATATTGCACATAATGCCACAGTGGATCTTGATCTCAATCGCCTCTACAGTATCATGGGAACAATAGGCAATGTTCCATAGTTTTACTACAGCATGCTTTCTGGACAGGCTCTGTCCCTTGTGACACGTGTCAAAGAAAGCAGCTTGGCACAGAGGGCCCTCACCTCTTTTCAACTGTTTAACTCCCAGACATGTCCTCAACATCCGTCAAAGCAAAGCGTCAACCACGGGTTCAAAGTGGTCATTAAAAACCATACTCACGGTCTCATCAGTTCCAAGGCTACATCAGATAGAGGAGCTAAATAGAATGAGTGCATGGACTTGAAGTTGACCCCTTGGATCATCCTCAGATGAGAATTCAACACGTTGCTTTTTGCTAAAGTAGCGCTCCTGAGGGCAGTACATCACCACTGTCTATACCGGAGAGATAACACAGGATTAAATCAACGCCAGTCAATTGATCTAGCTATCCAGGCGTTCACATTGATGTGTTCAAGAGTGATAACATTTTGAAGTCCTTCCAAATGTGCCACTCTCGCTCGTGATTGACAAAGACACATAAAAAGGCGATCTGGCTCACATTGAAATCTAGTTGCCATGGACACTGACATTGTTTGAAATCAGAAGGAAACATTGTCAATATTAGCTCCAGTTTGAAATTATAATCAAAAACTGTAACAGGTAAAAATGATTAAAATATGAAAGACTAATAGATTTAACAGTTCTAATCCTGCTCCGAATGTGCATAATGAATATCATATCTTTCAATTTTACATTTACAGTGGGGGAAAAAAGTATTTAGTCAGCCACCAATTGTGCAAGTTCTCCCACTTAAAAAGATGAGAGAGGCCTGTAATTTTCATCATAGGTACACGTCAACTATGACAGACAAATTAAGAGAAAAAAAATCCAAAAAATCACATTGTAGGATTTTTAATGAATTTATTTGCAAATTATGGTGGAAAATAAGTATTTGGTCACCTACAAACAAGCAAGATTTCTGGCTCTCACAGACCTGTAACTTCTTCTTTAAGAGGCTCCTCTGTCCTCCACTCGTTACCTGTATTAATGGCACCTGTTTGAACTTGTTATCAGTATAAAAGACACCTGTCCACAACCTCAAACAGTCACACTCCAAACTCCACTATGGCCAAGACCAAAGAGCTGTCAAAGGACACCAGAAACAAAATTGTAGACCTGCACCAGGCTGGGAAGACTGAATCTGCAATAGGTAAGCAGCTTGGTTTGAAGAAATCAACTGTGGGAGCAATTATTAGGAAATGGAAGACATACAAGACCACTGATAATCTCCCTCGATCTGGGGCTCCACGCAAGATCTCACCCCGTGGGGTCAAAATGATCACAAGAACGGTGAGCAAAAATCACAGAACCACACAGGGGGACCTAGTGAATGACCTGCAGAGAGCTGGGACCAAAGTAACAAAGCCTACCATCAGTAACACACTACGCCGCCAGGGACTCAAATCCTGCAGTGCCAGACGTGTCCCCCTGCGTAAGCCAGTACATGTCCAGGCCCGTCTGAAGTTTGCTAGAGTGCATTTGGATGATCCAGAAGAGGATTGGGAGAATGTCATATGGTCAGATGAAACAAAATATAACTTTTTGGTAAAAACTCAACTCGTCGTGTTTGGAGGACAAAGAATGCTGAGTTGCATCCAAAGAACACCATACCTACTGTGAAGCATGGGGGTGGAAACATCATGCTTTGGGGCTGTTTTTCTGCAAAGGGACCAGGACGACTGATCCGTGTAAAGGAAAGAATGAATGGGGCCATGTATCATGATATTTTGAGTGAAAACCTCCTTCCATCAGCAAGGGCATTGAAGATGAAACGTGGCTGGGTCTTTCAGCATGACAATGATCCCAAACACACCGCCCGGGCAACGAAGGAGTGGCTTTGTAAGAAGCATTTCAAGGTCCTGGAGTGGCCTAGCCAGTCTCCAGATCTCAACCCCATAGAAAATCTTTGGAGGGAGTTGAAAGTCCGTGTTGCCCAGCGACAGCCCCAAAACATCACTGCTCTAGAGGAGATCTGCATGGAGGAATGGGCCAAAATACCAGCAACAGTGTGTGAAAACCTTGTGAAGACTTACAGAAAACGTTTGACCTGTGTCATTGCCAACAAAGGGTATATAACAAAGTATTGAGAAACTTTTGTTATTGACCAAATACTTATTTTCCACCATAATTTGCAAATAAATTCATAAGAAATCCTACAATGTGATTTTCTGGATTTTCTTTTCTCATTTTCTCTGTCATAGTTAACGTGTACCTATGATGAAAATTACAGGCCTCTCTCATCTTTTTAAGTGGGAGAACTTGCACAATTGGTGGCTGACTAAATACTTTTTTTCCCCACTGTAAGTGACCCTGCCATTGGTGAGCATACTGCAACTATTGACAGTTTGACCTTTTGGACTCTTAGATGCCTTCTTCGAAGATTGACAGAGAGCAGCATACCACAATGTGTTGTATTTTATTAAAAAATGACAGAGATTTGAGCCTTTACCTTTGCAGCAGACAACATGGCTATCTGTGGTTCTACCAACAGATTCCATCCCTTTAGGGTTTAACAAGGAGAGTTTGAGGCTTTCTAGCAGGAAACCTTGGTTAAATTCCTGTCACCGTGCTGTTTATTCTCCACTGCCCTCAGATTCTCCACAATGTGAAAAACATGACAATTGAGGTACTGACTACAAGTTCTAAGTGAATATGTTCATAGTAGTGATATGTATTTTAGGGAAATTCCACCAAATAATTTCAAGATTGCCCCTTTTGAATCACTTTACCATTCAGTCTGTAGATTGCTGGTACTCAAGCATAGGGAGTGTTGTTGTTTTTTTATTGGGCACAGGGGAGGGTAGTGTGTTTCTTCCCTGGTTTACATTCACTCTTTTGCCGTGCCAATATATCCTCCAAACACCGGCTTCGAGGGCATTATCACTTTTATACAATGGGTTACCAACATATTCAAATAATGAATGACATATTTTCATTAAAAACATTATTTTTAGGAATTTACTATTTAATCCTTCCTCAAGATATAGTCCCGACACAAATCTAGGGTTGCTACCCAAGCCGGCTGGTAGTTCGTTCTATCAGTTAGGTTGCCAGAGACGCGACCCAGTCGTTCAGTGTTTTTGTTCTGTATCTTTTGTTCTAAATGTTCCATTGCCATACTAGCTGGCAACGTTCTTATCCCTTGCTTGCTAGCTAGCCAACTACGGCTAACTTACAGTCACGTCAAACAGTGCAGACCGAATAACAACAGTAGCTGCATTTGCATTTGTTTAAGCTGTTTCTAGTGACATTTATTTGGATACATCCATAACAATGAGCTAATGAGGCACTATTTCGCCTGGGATAGAAAATGTGTTCTCTCATCAGGACACTGTTGTTCAGAGGAGCTAGCCAACAAAACAGCTAACAATTTCACTTCAAACTGAAGCTGGAAAGACTGCAAACTAGCTGCACTTCATTTCATTTTACCTTTTTTCAATTGACCATTCTTTGTATATACCCATAAATGATGCCAGCTGATTCATGATTTCAACTGGCTGAGAAACGCTGCCTGCCTGTCTGTCTCGTTCCAACTCCCAACCCCTACACGTTCATTACTATGGGACAGCTGGAGATCGAATTTGAATATTGAAACAATGTTGCAAATGTCGGAGAGACAGACAGCATGTTTTATACAAATCTCCGCTGTTGAAAACTAAATGTTAGTCTAAAAGAAATGTGAGAAAATGTCTAGATCCTTTTTATAGTGGAGATCAAGTTTATACATTGCCTGGTTGGGCTGATGAGACAGTGGATTGAGCAGTCAGATGGAACAGAGTAAATAGCCATTTTAATGTCATTGATTTAGCCGGTGGTAACTTGTGGAATAGACTCCAGCTGGAATACGTTTTTAACCAATCACCATTCAGGATTAGACCCACCCGTTGTATAAAGTCTACCAGTCTAACTGTCTATCCTGTCCTCTATCCACCATTCATAGTGCTAGTGGTAGGTGGATTCTGTCTAGATCTGCATTAGGCTAACTAGCAATCATACCACACATAAAAGCATTCAAAGCTGCATCAATTTTCCATATGAATCCACAATAACAAATAGGTATAGCTGATAGGCAGCGGAGAGGCTTAGAACATTTTATTTGAATAACAGCACAAAAGCCCTGTGATTTGAATGTTTCATTCAATTTGGATCAGTTGTGGGTCTTCTCTCTACAGTGTATAAGGTCTAGAAAGGCACAGTAGCAAGCCAGTCTGTGTGTATTGTTACTTCTATTTTATTTTATATTTTACTAAGATGCGCTGTCTGTTGCAGATCATCATTCTCCCAAGTATAATAATAATGTGGCTACATATGCTCCTGGCAGTCCCAGTTATTCAGGAACACTTAACACATGCTCTGCCTCCTCTCCAACCTGAGACGCTATTCCTTGCGGACACCTACAGTAGAACCTAATGCTTCAATATAGCCTAAATACGTGTAATTGATCTATTAAAATGTATTACTTTCTATATGTGGCAGAAACACAGCCAGTCATAATGTTTAAATCTGATTAGGCTACTTCAAAAGTCTCCTGTAGGCATGCACATGTTCATCCAACATATCATTTCAGAATCCTCAAAATGGCTTGACATTAACCAGGTTTCCATCCAACCTTTTTATGCGAGTAAAGTACATGTCGGAGGAAAAATGTCAGAACATCATGGAAAAGCATACCATTTATTAGGCTACAGATTAAATAATGATGAACTTCACAGGGTGGTAAAGTGCACAGTGATGAGCTTGATGCTCCTTTCAATAAATATCAAGGGTCTTATTCTGGTGTCATAATGATCGATGCATGGCTGCTGTTTGACAAATAAAAATAATATCACACTTTTGTCCATAATGATCTGATCATACCAATACCAATACCAGAGTGGGCACATTCACTATACCTATGCAACATTTTTGGTGACAAAACCCTCAGCAGGCCTAGAGTTGAAAATGTAATGGAAACCCATTTAACTTGTGTTTTTTATTCGGTACATGAGAATTTAACCGCAAAAGTTATTTTTATGTGCACTACGTATTTATGCACATCATTTTATCCACAACAAATTAAATTAGATGGAAACACTACTCTGATGGGACAGTACAATCTCACACTCAATTCGTGTAAATATGTAGAAAAAGTACAGTACTAGTCAAAAGTTTGGACACACCTACTCATTCAAGGGTTTTTCTTTATTTTTACTATTTTCTACATTGTAGAACAATAGTGAAGACATCAAACCTATTAAATAACACATATGGAATCATGTAGTAACCAAAAAAGTGTTAAACATATCAAAATATATTTTATATTTGAGATTCTTCAACCTTAATGCTACCCGGACTATTTGCACTGCCCCCCCACCCCATCCTTTTTACGCTGCTGCTACTCTGTTAAGTATTTATGCATAGTCACTTTAACTCTACCCACATGTACATATTACCTCAACTACCTCAACTAGCCGGTGCCCCCGCACATTGACTATGCAACGGTACCCCCATTTACTGTATATATAGCCTCCCTACTGTCACTTTATTTTACTTCTGCTCTTTTTTTCTCAACACTTTTTTGTTGTTGTTTTATTCTTACTTTTTTGTTTAAAATAAATGCACTGTTGGTTAAGGGCTGTAAGTAAGCATTTCACTGTAATGTCTGCACCTGTTGTATTCGGCGCATGTGACCAATACAATTTGATTTGATTTGATTTGATTTAATGGTTTTTGCGACTGCACTTGAAGAAACTTTCAAAGTTCTTGAAATGTTCCGTATTGACTGACCTTCATGTCTTAAAGTAATGATGGTCTGTTGTTTCTCTTTGCTTATTTGAGCTGTTCTTACCATAATATGGACTTGGTCTTTTACCAAATAGGGCTATCTTCTGTATACCAACACTACCTTGTCACAACACAACTGATCGGCTCAAACGCATTAAGAAGGATAGAAATTCCACACATTAACTTTTATGAAGGCACACCTGTTAATTGAAATGCATTCCAGGTGACTACCTCATGAAGCTGGTTGAGAGAATGCCAAGAGTGTGCAAAGCTGTCATTAAGGCAAAGGGTGGCTATTTGAAGAATCTCAAATAAAACATATATTTTTTGGTTACTACATGATTCCATATGTGTTACGTAATGTCTTCACTATTATTCTACAATGTAAAAAAATAGTAAAAATAAAGAAAACCCCTTGAATGAGTAGGTGTGTCCAAACCTTCGACTGGTAGTGTATTTCAGTAGATTTCGTGTGTTTTTGTGTGGCTTAATTAATAGGAAAATACAATTTTGGGGGGCAAGCTTTGGAACAATCTTTTGAAAGTTATTGGAGCAAAGCATTTTGGGCCCACATTTATTTATATATTTAAAAAAATGTGTTAACAACCCAATATTGTTCATCAACTAGGTTTTCACAGAAATACTTACAATATAATAGTAGCCTTACGTTTTTTTTAATTGATTTTTTATTAATGCCAATGCTCTTTTCTATGCTTGTTTTCGCTTAATACTTTGTGATACTGGTACTATATCTGATTTTATGAGGGTTGCCAGATTGGAGTAAGAAGTTGTATTTGTCTGTTTTTTTTGTGGTATCGGTGAAGGTATTTGATTGGGTAATGGGGATACATTTTCATGATGGGAAATTCATTTATCAATAAATGTGGGGAAACAGAAGACCTGCAAAATATATCTGTTTGGTTTAAATTCCCCTGGTGCAAATGTGTGGTATTTGCAACTATAACGAGTCTGGACTATGATCAATTAAGCCACATTAAACAGGTTAATGTAAAGGTTAATGCAGTTAAACAGGTTAATGTAAAATAATGAATTATGTTGTCTTACACTTATAGCACTTCTAAGGCCGTTTCATGATGATTATTACGGTTGTGTCAATCATGTTATATACTTAGGCTATTGTAACAAGGCATATGTCAGCATTGTAGGCCTACTGCCTCTGCCCAGAGGCCTACTAGGCTTTCATGGCAATGGCCGTTAGAGCTCACTTTGCCACGTATGAGCCCTGGTTAGAGTCCCTGTTGCAGCGTTGACTTTTTTCTGCAACACTGGTGGCAGGGTTGGGATCACGTCCAGCTCATGCCTAGTTATGTGATCTAGTGGTGGAAAGCATTATGTTCTACAACATTGTGTTGGGTGTAATTACATTGTATATCTAGTGAACAATGGATAAGCAACAATGGGCGTGACGGATAGAAGTAGTCACTACAGCTGTCATCAAGACTTACGTCAAAGTTGCCTGAAGCTGAATGGAAAGTGCTATGCCCTGACCAGTTATTCAGAAGAAAAACCTCTGTGACTGAGTAATTTACATAAGTTAACTTACCTGTGTGGACCCAAATCAAACACATTATACACATTTACAAACTGCCTGTTTAAAGTGTTATCACAACCATGTTGTTATTTTGTTGCTGAAGCTTATATATCCAATAACCTGACAATGATCCACATCATATGGGTAGACTAATAATGTAAGTGTGTTATACAGCAAAACACAACTATCCTTTTTTTAGGATGCAAACCAGTAATATGAATCACTGTTGATCCATCCTTTTCTGATCTAATGAGATGGATGTAGGATTTTCTACGGCCTAGAATCGAGGCCTTTCCCAGTCATGAAGGACGAAGCTAGGCCCCTCTTGGTTCTCATTGGCGAAGACTGAACTCAAGTTAGGAAATTGCTACTGACATTGAACATAGCTTAGGGTTAGGGCATTTAATTCATTTCAGACTCTCCTATGCCAATATTCCCAACATCTTAGGTTGTAAATAAACCATTTAAAAGTTGATATCGCATGTAGCATTATTATAGGGCTGTGAAACCCATAGCCGAATGGCCTCATTTATTTACGGAGAGCAATTTCCATTTTATAACAGGTAGTGTCCATTTATTTACAGTAGTGTGTTGATTAATTGTTGCTTTAGTCAGTGGAAATACAGAATGTGTATAAAAATGCAAAATATACCAAAAGCTAAATCAAGCAGAGATTTAGGACAATTTAACCATGTTAATCATTACTGAAACAAACTACAAACATTTAACCAGTTAAAGATAATTAATACATGACAACTACATACAAATATTTTATTAAAAGTAATTCATACAAAAGTCAAGAGTTGGCTATAACATGAGTACAAACAAAGTGAATGTGTGTATACAGTGGGGAGAACAAGTATTTGATACACTGCTGATTTTGCAGGTTTTCCTACTTACAAAGCATGTAGAGGTCTGTAATTTTTATCATAGGTACACTTCAACTGTGAGAGACGGAATCTAAAACAAAAATCCAGAAAATCACATTGTATGATTTTTAAGTAATTAATTTGCATTTTATTGCATGACATAAGTATTTGATCACCTACCAACCAGTAAGAATTCCAGCTCTCACAGACCTGTTAGTTTTTCTTTAAGAAGTCCTCCTGTTCTCCACTCATTACCTGTATTAACTGCACCTGTTTGAACTCGTTACCTGTATAAAAGACACCTGTCCACACACTCAAACAAACTCCAACCTCTCCACAATGGCCAAGACCAGAGAGCTGTGTAAGGACATCAGGGATAAAATTGTAGACCTGCACAAGGCTGGGATGGGCTACAGGACAATAGGCAAGCAGCTTGGTGAGAAGGCAACAACTATTGGCGCAATTATTAGAAAATGGAAGAAGTTCAAGATGACGGTCAATCACCCTCGGTCTGGGGCTCCATGCAAGATCTCACCTCGTGGGGCATCAATGATCATGAGGAAGGTGAGGGATCAGCCCAGAACTACATGGCAGGACCTGGTCAATGACCTGAAGAGAGCTGGGACCACAGTCTCAAAGAAAACCATTAGTAACACACTACGCCGTCATGGATTAAAATCCTGCAGCGCACGCAAGGTCCCCCTGCTCAAGCCAGCGCATGTCCAGGCCCGTCTGAAGTTTGCCAATGACCATCTGGATGATCCAGAGGAGGAATGGGAGAAGGTCATGTGGTCTGATGAGACAAAAATATAGCTTTTTGGTCTAAACTCCACTCGCCGTGTTTGGAGGAAGAAGAAGGATGAGTACAACCCCAAGAACACCATCCCAACCGTGAAGCATGGCGGTGGAAACATCATTCTTTGGGGATGCTTTTCTGCAAAGGGGACAGGACGACTGATCCGTATTGAGGGGAGGATGGATGGGGCCATGTATCGCGAGATCTTGGCCAACAACCTCCTTCCCTCAGTAAGAGCATTGAAGATGGGTCGTGGCTGGGTCTTCCAGCATGACAACGACCCGAAACACACAGCCAGGGCAACTAAGGAGTGGCTCCGTAAGAAGCATCTCAAGGTCCTGGAGTGGCCTAGCCAGTCTCCAGACCTGAACCCAATAGAAAATCTTTGGAGGGAGCTGAAAGTCTGTATTGCCCAGCGACAGCCCCCGAAACCTGAAGGATCTGGAGAAGGTCTGTATGGAGGAGTGGGCCAAAATCCCTGCTGCAGTGTGTGCAAACCTGGTCAAGACCTACAGGAAACGTATGATCTCTGTAATTGCAAACAAAAGTTTCTGTACCAAATATTAAGTTTTGCTTTTCTGATGTATCAAATACTTATGTCATGCAATAAAATGCAAATTAATTACTTAAAAATCATACAATGTGATTTTCAGGATTTTTGTTGTAGATTCCGTCTCTCACAGTTGAAGTGTACCTATGATAAAAATGACAGACTTCTACATGCTTTGTAAGTAGGAAAACCTGCAAAATCGGCAGTGTATCAAATACTTGTTCTCCCCACTGTATGTGTGTAAGTGTTTGTGTGCGTGTGTGTGTATTATGGTGTGTATTATAATTTCCCATCATAAAATCATATCCCCATTCCCCAATCAAATACCTAAAAAAATAAGATACAAATCTGTCTTTTTTCTCCAATCTGGCAACCCTCATAAAATTCGACATGGCCTTGTATAAAATGCATTATGAAAGAAATGGTGTAATGTGCAGGAAAAAGTGGAGCCTTGTATTAAATGCATTGTGAAGAAAATTGTGTAATGTAGGCTCCACGAAATATGAAATGTGTTTTGAAGAAAATCATGTAGGCCTGCTGTTGCCTACAGGAAAAAAGGGTGTTTCTGACTACAAGTGCACCAGTATCCCAAAGTATTAAGCATAGTAAACAGTATTGGCATTAATAATAAAAAACAACAACGTAAGGCTACTTTTATATTATAATTAGGGCTGTCAAATGATTAAAATTTTTAATCAAATTAATCAGAATTTTCAGTGGATTAATCATGATTAATCACTATTTGCAATTACACCTGAATCCTAACCATTTTTTTTCTGAAATGCATACCAAAAGATAAATAAAGATATGATTTACTTGAGCCAAGACCTCTTTCCTTTTTTCTTTTTCGTTTTCATAGAGCTCGTGGATTTTCTTCATAACTGTGGCTCTTGACGGTGGCTTATAGAATGAGTCTTGAGACGCCACTTGCAAAACATCAAGGAAACCTGAGTCTTCTACAATGCTAATGGGTCTACAATCCTTTGCAATCCATTTTGCTATTGTGTTGGTCAAATTATCTGAGGTTGATTTTGTTAATTGCCTGCAAACATTCAGCGTGGTCTGGCGCAAACCACTTGCTGAATCTGACGGCCCAGCAAACGCATGTTTGGCGTTGACATGGTACTTCAAGCTTGAACAGCTCCGGTGAAATTGAAACTCCTTCTTACAAATCTTGCAAATAACCTTGTACTTGTTAACTGTACCATCATCATTCTTTTATATTTGAATCCGTCAATAGGCCCACTTTGCTCACCTTGCTCCATCTCGCCTCTAGCTCCCAACCACTTTCCTGACCTGAATAATTTGTCACACTGCGCATGCGTGAAATGCGTTAAAAAAATTGACGTAATTAACAGCAAACAACTAATTAACGTCGTTAACGCGCTATTTTTGACAGCCCTAATTATAATTATTTTGGTGACAACCTGGTTGATTAACAATATTGGGTTGTTAACACGTTTGTTTGTTTTATATACAGTGGGGAAAAAAAGTATTTAGTCAGCCACCAATTGTGCAAGTTCTCCCACTTAAAAAGATGAGAGAGGCCTGTAATTTTCATCATAGGTACACGTCAATTATGACAGACAAATTGAGGAAAAAAATCCATAAAATCACATTGTAGGATTTTTATGAATTTATTTGCAAATTATGGTGGAAAATAAGTATTTGGTCACCTACAAACAAGCAAGATTTCTGGCTCTCACAGACCTGTAACTTCTTCTTTAAGAGGCTCCTCTGTCCTCCACTCATTACCTGTATTAATGACACCTGTTTGAACTTGTTATCAGTATAAAAGACACCTGTCCACAACCTCAAACAGTCACACTCCAAACTCCACTATGGCCAAGACCAAAGAGCTGTCAAAGGACACCAGAAACAAAATTGTAGACCTGCACCAGGCTGGGAAGACTGAATCTGCGATAGGTAAGCAGCTTGGTTTGAAGAAATCAACTGTGGGAGCAATTTTAAGAAATGGAAGACATACAAGACCACTGATAATCTCCCCTCGATCTGGGGCTCCACGCAAGATCTCACCCCGTGGGGTCAAAATGATCACAAGAACGGTGAGCAAAAATCCCAGAACCACACGTGGGGACCTAGTGAATGACCTGCAGAGAGCTGGGACCAAAGTAACAAAGCCTACCATCAGTAACACACTACGCCGCCAGGGACTCAAATCCTGCAGTGCCAGACGTGTCCCCCTGCTTAAGCCAGTACATGTCCAGGCCCGTCTGAAGTTTGCTAGAGTGCATTTGGATGATCCAGAAGAGGATTGGGAGAATGTCATATGGTCAGATGAAACCAAAATAGAACTTTTTGGTAAAAACTCAACTCGTCGTGTTTGGAGGACAAAGAATGCTGAGTTGCATCCAAAGAACACCATACCTACTGTGAAGCATGGGGGTGGAAACATCATGCTTTGGGGCTGTTTTTCTGCAAAGGGACCAGGACGACTGATCCGTGTAAAGGAAAGAATGAATGGGGCCATGTATCGTGAGATTTTGAGTGAAAACCTCCTTCCATCAGCAAGGGCATTGAAGATGAAACGTGGCTGGGTCTTTCAGCATGACAATGATCCCAAACACACTGCCCGGGCAACGAAGGAGTGGCTTCGTAGGAAGCATTTCAAGGTCCTGGTGTGGCCTAGCCAGTCTCCAGATCTCAACCCCATAGAAAATCTTTGGAGGGGAGTTGAAAGTCCGTGTTGCCCAGCGACAGCCCCAAAACACCACTGCTCTAGAGGAGATCTGCATGGAGGAATGGGCCAAAATACCAGCAACAGTGTGTGAAAACCTTGTGAAGACTTACAGAAAACGTTTGACCTGTGTCATTGCCAACAAAGGGTATATAACAAAGTATTGAGAAACTTTTGTTATTGACCAAATACTTATTTTCCACCATAATTTGCAAATAAATTCATTAAAAATCCTACAATGTGATTTTCTGGATTTTTTTTTCTCATTTTGTCTGTCATAGTTGACGTGTACCTATGATGAAAATTACAGGCCTCTCTCATCTTTTTAAGTGGGAGAACTTGCACAATTGGTGGCTGACTAAATACTTTTTTTCCCCACTGTAAATAAATGTGGGACACAAAAAAAGGCAGTGTAGGTCACCATTGCGCTAATAAATTTGCCCCCACAATTTTTTTTTTACTACAAAACTTGTGTATTTTCTTACAAATTAAGTATTTTGCACAAAAATGCACGAAATCTGATTAAATACTTTTTGTACATATTTGCACAAATTGAGTGTGGGATTGTGTTGGATGGGAAAATATTTTTTTATGCACTTTTTTAAATATTTGCATGAAAATATTTTGCCAATTGGATGGCAACCTAGCTATAGACACCATAAAGACTCTGGCAAGTGTGCTAATCCAGTGTCACTTTGATTATGCTTGCACATCATGGTTCACCAGCAGCCCCAAACATCTAAAGAATAAGCTACATACCAGACAAAACAAGCTTGTAAGAATTGTGCTTAAACTACCCACACATTCTCATCTGGAGGTCAAAGATTTTAAGCATTTAGGCTGGCTGTCTGTAGAAAAAAAGAGTAGTATTAATTCAACTTGGTCTGGTCCACAGAATTATCACGGATTCAGCCCCCAGGTACCTATCCAACTATTTTTCATTTGTTAGAGATGTCCACCATCATAGTACCAGAGCCAGAGACTCCAATATTCACTGTTTTAAATATAACAGTCTACCTGGTAAGAACACATTTCTATATACCGCTGCTGTTGAGTGGAACAAACCACCACAGCAAAGCCATACCAACCATAAACACTTTTTTAAATAATGTCAAAAGCTGGCTAATGTGTGAACAGTAGAACCTTTATTTGTCTGTATCTTTGTAATTGTACACTGAGTGTACAAACATTAGGAACACCTTCCTAATATTGAGTTGCACCCCCCTTTTACCTCAGAACACCTTCAATTAATTGGGACATGGACTCTACAAGGTGTCGAAAGTGTTCCATAGGGATGCTGGCCCATGTTGACTCCAATGCTTCCCACAGTTGTGTGAAGTTGGCAGGATGTCCTTTGGGTGGTGGACCATTCTTGATACACTGTTGGAAACTGTTGAGCGTGAAAAACCCAACAGCGTTGCAGTTCTTGACACACTAAACTGATGCACCTTGCACCTACTACCATACCCTGTTCAAAGGCACTTCAATCTTTTGTCTTGCCCATTCACCCTCTGAATGGCACACAAACACAATTAATGTCTCAATTGTCTCAAGGTTTAAAAATCATTCTTTAACCTGTGACCAAGTGACATCAATAAGGGATCATAGCTTTCACCTGGATTCACCTGGTCAGTTTATGTCATGGAAAGAGCAGGTGATCCTAATGTTTTGTACCCTCAATGTATATGCATTTATGTAAAGAAGTAGGGACCACAATCGAAATAAGTCCCCGACTTTATTGTGCAATACCGGTCACTTTTAAAAAGCTTTGTACTGTGTGTATATATGTATTTTTTTTATCAAAACAAAAACAATCAATCCAAACTGTGTAGCGGCCATTTGATGAATGGAAACAGATCTGTTACAAAACACCAAAAAGATTAATGACATTAAGAGACTGTCAAGCCAAGCCTTCAATATTCTGTAGGCCTACAAGGTAGGGAGGGATGTCTTTTTTGTTTGTCGAGATTGACATAGTCTATTTATTGTAGTGTTGAAAATGCAAATCCATGATATTGAAGCGCCCAAAGTCGGTATGCTTTATTTATTGGTTGTGTGGTGCATTGGCACAGAAACCTGTTTGTGGAAAATGTGTTGCATATATTTTATATAATTATAAATACGCTTTCAAAATGTAGCAAATCTGATTTCCCCCTAGCTGATCATGGTCTGCAGCTGGCTCTGATCGTAGTGTAGGCCTAGTGAAACAGGCAGGGAGAGAAAGCTTGTCCGTGGTGGTCGGCGAACCCTCAATCTTCTGGCCCGTAGCCCTGCGTGGCATCGAATGTGCCACAAAAACATGCCGAAGTGGCAAAGTCGACGTTTATCCACGTTTATAAACACAGGGTCGCTACAGTTATTGTTATTTGTGGTCGTAAACATGTACAAAGGAGGGTCAGGTGAAAATATTTGTAACGTTGGGGAGGGGGGTGCTTTGAATTTAGAACTGTCCCTTTGAATTAATGTTATTTTGTTGGGAATGCCATGTCCTGTGAGTGCATGTCTTGTCTCGTGTAGTTATCCATGCGTATTGTGACCGGTATATTAGAGATAGATTCCCCGGGATCCTCTTAGGGACACACATTACAGGGCAGCGTATCATCGGGAGGGAGTCATCCTAAGGTTGAATCCATGCCAGTCACTGGACTTACCTCTGCTATCTGGGTTAATGTCTCCGATAAGTAAAAGCATCTCTGGGATCCTCCAGCAGCATCAGTCCAGACCTCATGGATCCTTCTTCTGGTCCTCTGGGGAAACACACAGATAATCGAAGGGTAAATCAAACTGCTCCTGTTTGCTCTACGCACAGGAAAACATATGGCAGAGTGCAACGTGTGAATGAATCTCTCAATAACATTTGAGTGGTTTTAAAACATTTCTGTTCAAACAAAGATAGAAATCCTGGTAGAAATACATATTTTAGTATCTAGTGTCTAGCCAGCTCACGTATGCGGCACACTGCTGTTTTGGTTCAGAACAGGGTTATGGGTTTTAGTAGGGCTCATAAAGCAGTGGTTCCCAACTCCGGTCCTCCAGTACCACCAACAGTATACATTTATGTTGTGGCCCAGAACAAGCACACCTGATTCTACTTGTCAACTAATCATCAACCCCTTAACAAGTTGAATGAGGTGTGTTTATCTGGGACTTCAACAAAAATGTGTACTGTTGGGGGTACACCAGCACCGGAGTTGGGAACCACTGACATAAAAGATTGATTAGGCGAATGCATCTTAGGTGGGTAACCCTCATTACCTATAATGACCTATCGTTGCCGGGGCTCTCTGCAATAGCAATTCATGAGCACGTCAAATAGCACAACAATTTTTTCTAAGGATTGATTTGATTCACTCTATAAACCTCAATTAACAGGAACAAGCTAATGAAATCCTGTATACCATATTCTGGCCATGCAACTTCCTGTGATCAGCAAACCGCTCGTACTAATTAAACAAAACTCAATTTGCTTTCCTCCCTCTAAATGGCTTCCCGTATAAACCCAATGACTAGTTTCCATACTCACTGCCAAGGGGGAACATGGGTGTTCTCTCTGTTCATATTACAGGAAAGCAAGACAATGATGGGAAACGGATGCTTTGTACCCAGTATATGTAATTTGCTAGCTAAATAGAAAATGATATATAGCCCTGCTGTTGTCTTTACTCATGTTGGTATGATCCTGTTTATGAAGTCTCTACGCAACACTGCACTAATGAAAAGTTCCTATATAGAGACACTTACATACATATTAACGAAAGCTTCAGATGAGTGCGCTATCAGTATTCACATTAGTACTCTTGTTCAAATGAAATGATTCTCTATTCCCATCTCCTGTGATCCACTGTTTGCGTGACATGCAGTGTCTGGAGAAAAACACCGACAGAAATGCAATGTTGAACAGTAGCTAATGGACATCTGAAACACAGCTAGAATTTCAATAAATCCGAGGACAATAGATAACGCCATTCAATTAGTTGGTAAGGATGCAATTTGCATTCTGTTGAAAGAGGTGATAGTTTGAGTGCCCTGAGGCAGCTGCCCTATAATTCAGGCGGGCCTATGAAAACCCCCAAAAGACGGCGGAACCAAGAACCAAAAGAAGAGTTTGGGGAGTCTTGTGCGCTATTCTTTTAATTACTCATCATAATGACTCCATTTAGCTGTTCAAAGACCCATTTTATAGCATTGAACAGGCCTGGGAAGCCCTGTGTCCTTGGCAGGATCAATCCTGCAGCTGCCCCAGCTAGCTGCCCCAGCTAGCCTGCACTGCAGAACTGAAAAACCTTCCCTCGGCTCAGACCCCTGAGGGAATACAAGGGTCTCTCAAATATTTACATAAAAAACAACACGTCTACATGGGTCTTCACTGTTATTAAACACATTGGTAACTCAAGACATTATTTTCCAGAGAAAAAATGTAAACCGAGAATAAAATATAAACGGACGAGAAGTGCAAAACCCCAGGAGGATTTCAAATGAAAGTAAATGTTGTTTCTTGCACATATTTGTAAAAATGAATGAAGTAACTAAATTAAGGAAACAGAATGACTAGTAAACAGGAATCACATCACATCTCCTATTAGAGCAGAATCATCCACTCCCCTCATGTTATCTCAGATGCTGATGCTCTTCTCTACTCATACGTGTAGTTTTGACAGGAATCTGACCTATTTGTGATGTAAGTGTTTCTGAGGTTGGGCAGGGGGCAGGGGGGAGCAGGAGCCCAGGAGGAGGTGCAGGCCCCATATGGTCTTGGAGAGAGAGAGCAGGAGTTTATGGCACATCACCGGCACACTGACCCTGAGCACTGAAAGGCTGGGCATCAACTCAGTCCGATCTGACTGACTGACTCTGCTCAGCTGCTGACAAGTGCAGAGGGGCACACATGGGTATGTGGACCAAAATAGCCCTGTTGTGGTCCACTTCAGTTTGACGCAATTGCTCACAATTTTTAAATCACTGCCATGCACTTTCCTCCAAGATAGTGTTCCATAAAATAAGCTATGTTGCACTGGAAACACATTCCCTTTGTGTCTGAAATAATATACTAATGTATTAATTATTGAGGACACCCTGGACACCATGTTTCAATTCGTGATAATGATAGCAATATTACAGGACATTGCTACAAGCGATTAGTGAAGTCCTTAGGTATTACTGTCTCAAGTTAATGATGTTCCCCATGGGTATGGGGTTGAATTTCCTAGACCATTAATAAATTATTGCTATGAAGATACTGCACGTATAACATTCTGTCTGCCAAGATACACAGATTGCATTACAATCTGTTCTATGTCAAATATCACACAAATTATAAAGGGAACCACAGAAAGCAACGGTAATGTCATGGCATTGGTTATCAATAGTACTGGAATTAAGTTAAGGCCGGGATTCAAACCCTACAGATTACACGCATCACACCAATTAGTTGTCTTGGATGGAATGTCAACAATATGGATTCCCAATACATTGGCTCGATTGTACTTGTACTATATTCACTGTGGAAGATGTGTAGTAGAAAGATGTTGCCAGTTAGTTGTGAGATAACCATCTGTCCATTCCACTCCCTCGGTCTGTCGACAAGAAAATACAAATCATTTTGTACTAAAGAAGAACATGACAAGGCTGAACAATAGAAAATGAATACAATGTCAACTGCCTTAAAGACATTTCTAAACTGGGGCTGTTAGTGGAAATCCAACATTTGCCAATTACAAACTTTGTTGTGTATTCCCCACTATGTTAAATACTTCAAAGCAGTGCAGCACAAAAGAGGGATGCAAATTACATTGTTAACTCAGTATTGCATTGTAAGCCGTCTCTGAGTGACCTCAATGTGATTGGTTAAGGCTGAGACTTTAACGAATGTTCAAAGGAAACAACGAAGACGGGATGAGAGATTTCAGAATGGATTGGTTGGATGAATTCATCTGAAAACAAAAAGAGCACTGGTTCCCCAAGAATTCAATGAATAATGAAATAACCATTCCCTGGCCAATTCATTTAAAGAGCATTTTGAACAGAAAAAAAATATGGGTTAGTATGTGTATCTTTTGTTATTCCTTTGCTCTGAAAAGATCCTATATTCACCCTACTTAAAGCAATCACAATAATGTGTGATATGTGTGATTTGCAGAAAATACAAATACAAAAAGACAAAAACAAATCTTCCAGGTATGAAAAAATGCCATAGGCTCACAAAAGCTTTGAAGAAGAAGAAAGTGAATTGCTAAGTGCGGTGGCTTTTTGTACAAGAGTGTAATTCCAAGGGAATATTCCCAAAAGGCAGAGCTGGAGACATATGCAGCACTACACAGCACAGTAACATACAGTGAAAGGATGATGTAAGGTTTACTGCATTTTTAGGACCTAGTAACATTAGCATTTCACTGCACCTGCTATAACACCTGCTAAATTGTGTACGCGACCAATAAACTTTGATTTGATTTGAGATGTCTTAAAAGCAAGACCGCCATAAGAGAGGGCTGAGGGCTTTGCCTCTAGTGGCTGGCCCTCTTGGAGGTCATTTTAAGAGGAGAAGTATGCAGTCGTGTGTTCATGAGTGTCACCATAATGCTTCTTGGTGATGGGCTGAGATGCACACACTGGGATTATGCTTAGACAATCACCACGGGGACACCCTATGAAAATGAACACCCTCCACATGATGGAAACAGAAGCCCTGTTTATACCTGTAGATGATTTAAATATGCATTGTGATCTGATTGTGATCATATCTTCCTGACTACCTCCGGAGGTAGTCAGGGATCCATTGTATCTGGATATCAATCAACTGTAAACAGATCTGGATAGTCAAACCATTTAAATCATAATTATACTGGTCTGTAAAATTGAAATATTTTGACCACACAATGAATCATCAGTTGGATTGAAAAGTGACTATAGAGATATATATGTGGCGGTACAATGCAACCAACCTCTCTAAATGCAATGCAACCAACCTAATCTAAAAACAATGGAGTCAGGCGATTAAGTTAAGTTTGGGTGGAAAATACTGATTCCAGGAAGACCACATGGATCATTTTCCAAGGCAACTATTTGTTTCATATTCGTTGAACTCTCACTTTGTTGGGCTATGCTCAAGATCCAGTACGAAAACAGACCCTGTTTCTGTAAACTTGATTTCACATCTGAGTGAGTCAGTCTCTCCATTAGACCTGGAGGCATGGAAGCGAGGAGCCACACTGTTAGTTCCCCCTAGGGAGACTGAGAGAGTACGACTTTTCTGATGGACCCGCAAACAGCAAGCCACTAGGAAAACAACACACACCGAAATCCTTGAAATTAACATGCCAAAAATAGATTATATAGTGTTATTATCTACCATCAGGCAATGTAAATATTCTCTGGCCCTTCCAAACACATTTCAAACAAATTGGCTTTCCAGATACTTTTAGTACAAGTTTACTGGTTCAATATTGATGGTATATGGCATTATTGTACAAGCTTGTGTACTTGAAATGTTAAGATGAGTTGTTATGCTGAAAGAAGTGTGAGAAAAGTTAAGTTAAATTACACCAACACAACACGTGTGAGATACATTTCTTTAGTCCATGGGGAGCTGGAATCTTCAGGCGATCTCATTTAACCGACCACCAAAATGCTAATAAGCTAAAAAATAATAACGCACTACCTTAGTTAAAGGAAGGACCTCAGGACACAAGGGAGGAGAACACTGTTCATGTTTTTTATTTGGTATTTTTGTGAGAAATTAGAGATGGAACTTCAGCTTGACTCTAACTCATTTTCAAGCTTAATGCTCATGACCAGCTGTAATGGTGAGGTTGACTAACTACTCTAGAGAGAATTGATAACATCAGCGGATATTGGCATCATGTACAGTACGCCCTAATTGGACTCTGGAGGTGTAGTGGAGCATTTGTGTAATGTGATACAATGAGGACTATACTGTCTATAACCATATTTTGTAACGCCTACATGTTTGCTAATGTTGATGCTCTGACGAATGCTAGAATTACAAAAAAAGTGAAACTCTTCAAGTATGCTGTGATAAAATAACATTCCATCATTACTTGTTGGCTTTCACCTTTTGCGACCAGTCAGTTGAAATGCTAACGTTCATATGACATTCATGAGCCATCTAAAAATGTAATCATGTCATGAATACATCAAGATGACATTGTCATGACTGTAAGGAATTCACTCCCCCCCATCCCCCACCCACTGTCATTTTAGAAGCTCTTCATGTCCAAATATGATGTCTGCTCACTATTCCATTATGTAAAGTTAATACTTCAACCTGTCAACGTAACAAATGTCGCGCTCAATGTTATTGTCACGCCCTGATCTGTTTCACCTGTCTTTGTGCTTGTCTCCACCCCCCTCCAGGTGTCGCCCATCTTCCCCATTATCCCCAGTGTATTTATACCTGTGTTCTCTGTTTGTCTGTTGCCAGTTCGTCTTGTCTCGTCAAGCCTACCAGCGGTTTTCCCATACTCCTGTTTTGCTCTAGCCCCTGTTTTCTAGTTTTTCCCTGTTTTGACCATTCTGCCTGCCCCAACCTGAGCCTGCCTGCCGTTTCTGTACCTTTCGGACTTTGCTCTGGATTACTGACCTCTGCCTGCCCTTGACCTGTCGTTTGCCTGCCCCATTTTTGTAAATAAAGTTTAGCTATTTCGAACGGTCTTCATCTGGGTCATGATAGTTATAGCACCTAAAAGCTGTATAATTAACTCTTGCCCTGCAAAAGAGCACTATGCAGATCTGTGTAAGGCTGAATTTAAGACAAGGTTTCAACATCTTTTGTTACATCCACTTTCATGGAGTATAGTGCTCGTTCATGGTGGTTGTGAACATGGCTGTTCTGCTCTAAAGTAAAAAAGAGTGAATGGCGCACTGAGGAATGCTAGGGGAAGCTATTAAATGACATGCACTGAGGGGGTTTTTCTGTGTACTTTGCCGGGGGAATTATTCATTTAGTAGCTGATCTTTGCCTCTTTGGGAAGGCTGTGTCTGAATAGTAATGTGCTCCTGAGAATGGCCTCATACACACAGATGTGACAAAGAGATTAATGTACTCCCTTGCCTGTTTTTGCTCTCAAGGATCATTCACCAAGAGCATCCTCATAGAGATTTCTAAAGGGCCATATTGACTTTTATACTTAATCAAAGCAGGATCTCTTAAGTGACACAGGCAATAATTTGTTATTATACTGGATATGTAGGGTGGAAATATTAGCATGACAATATAACAGGCTCTCTGCATGTGTTTTTTTTACTCTGGGGCTATTATTGCTTTGAGCAGCTTTTCTCCGGGCCTCAAAAGCTACGGAGAGTTGCATGGAAATCCAGTGTATAATGGTGATCTAGGATTGCTTCTGAGGCACAAAAAGGAAAGTATGGGAGCCCTTAAGACACTAATGGATCGAGATTATTTTCAGGAATAGAAAAGATTCTTCCAACATTGTGTGCTTTCAATACAACAAAGACGAAGCTACATGAAGACACCAAAGTGATTGATGGAATGGGTATTTTTCAAACATGAATGGCACACTATACGGTAACACTTTATTTGGATAGATCAGTAACATTTCAGCTAACTATCTACTAACCCTGACCCTAGTTCTAACCATAACCTTAACCCTTAACCTACACTAAACTTAACCCTAACCCTAACCCTAAACTTAATCCGTATCCTAACCCTGATTCGAAACCTAACCCTAACCGTAACCGTAACCTTAGCAAGCAGTTGCTTATCAACAGATAGTTTGTTGATAGTATGACCATCTGTAGAGCATCTATAGATGGAAAATCCAGACTGCAAATTAAGTGTGACCCACCATAATTAACGGAAGAGATAGCTTGATCAGTGATGAGATGAGCTTTAAAATAGTTTCCATTAAATCTCTTAACCCATGACTTCATCCATTAACCTCTGAAACACCACAAGTCAACATGCTGACACAAACAACTGCCCCCCTTTTGTGAAGTCCTTTTCAAGTCGCGTTAAAATAATTATTAGATAATCCATTGAAACTAGAACACAACACCATGAAACGAGTAGCCTGCTCACTGGTGCCTGATGCATCTTTCATCACAATATAACAGCCTGAAGAACATCTATTTTTAACCAGCTCTTGGTATTCAGTTATTAATGAAACATATCAAGTAACACATCATATTTATGTATCTATTTTCCATGTGGAAGATTACTTTCCTTTGTAATCCCTGCTACAGGGCTGGAGTACTGTAGCAGGCTAATCAGGAAACACAAAACAAAAGTGAGGCTAATTAACAGTCCTCATGGGGTATAGTTTCTTTGAGGGATACAGCTAAGCCTGCTACCTGGATCACAACCAAGAACGTCGATAACCGACACGTCTCACTGAAATGTATATTCGATTAAATGTTATAAGGAAGTCAGGTGGGAACAAATTTGGTAACAAAACTCTAGAGGCACAACAGATCTACGTTCAAGAATAAGATATTTTCCAGAGAATATCAGTAAAACACCAAAACATCATCTCCTGATATGCCCCAAGCTTGAAATGAGAATGAGAAGGCCTGCAGTGCCTCCTGATCTCTCAACAACTCTCCCTGCCAGAAAAAGATGGAGATAACTATTGTCATCAGTGCCATTAGTGGGTTTGGACTCAGTGGAATTTTGGGGACATTGAGCAGGACCACTGGAGCACTGTAGAGCATCACAGTGCTGAGTCATAAAGGTCCTCTCTCTGTCTGAGAAGAATATTAATCAGAGTAAGTTGGACATATTCAAAATCTACTATTCTAGACTTGGAGAACAAATAGCTAATCCAAAATGAACTCCTGGTAACATTGGCCTGCAGATGTAATGTGTCAGACTGCACAATGCCACAGAATAATGAGCTACAGCACCATGGAAACAAATATCTTCTCATTTAAACAAGTATAAGAAATGCCTCCCTTGTGAGGAATTTCAATTTATGTATGTAGATCTGAAGGAAGGATGTGGCCTGTAAAAGGTAAACAGCATTGATATGCCATGAGGATATTGTATAGTCAGCCCCCCATTAAGGCCAGTTGCACTCTAATTGATGGAAGCAGAGCACATCTGAGGTGTAAGTCCCTGCACCCTGTGCTGCATGTTGATGTCCTTCACATTTTTAGCAAGCTTGAGGCATAATGCTGGAAGAAATAACAGGGTCCTCTCCAAATGCATAAACAAAACAACTGCAGATTACAAATTACTTGAAGAGCGTTAACTGGTGGTGTGCCTGCGGCTAGACTGAATTGTACTGTACTGAACGATGCGAGAGGTTTGTACATTCTTTGTGGACAATCCAAAATGAGGAAATGACCTGAGCTGTCTTTCCCCTATTTCACCTAACTCTTTTTAAGTATCGAGTTGAAGGAAAGGAAGTGCAATGTTGAGGGTGGCTGACTGTAGGCTGCACCAATCATTAGGGCTGTGTTGAACAATCCCACTGCACACATACTCTCTACAGGAGGGACGGTAGCGGGCCAAGTGTTCTGTTCCTGCTTCAGGAGTTTGTTTAACAAGCTTATGTTACGAGACACCACCTCCTAGCTGCTTTACGGAACAGAGAGAAGTGCCCTGTACTTTTAACACATCCTTGTCCAATGCTCCAAAGCAATGAGTCAAAGTGAACAGTCATCCAGCCATCCGGCCAAGCTCTCCCATACTGTTAATGTATGCCCATTCAAATATTCAACATTGATAAAACTAAAAGTGGAAAATCAATTTGCTGCTTCTGATTCCGTTATGAGCATGTTATCATTCAGAGCACACTGGGCTTCTGCTGCAATGTGGCCCACTGAAGCCTCTGGGAATCACTCACCACCACGACATCCTACTTGTCAGGTTAGGGCACTTTGTTCTGGCTGCAGTATGAGCTCAATAAATCACCACACAATAACCTGGAGCTGGGTGGCCCTTCTGAATATAGACACCCAATGTCAATAGCCATGCACATATTGCTGGACCAAGTCTTGACACAATGTTTGCCTTGAGAGCATTCGTTTTTGCAGAAAATCACATACTAGGATCTCTAAAATGAGGAGCCTCTTGGATTCTCTAAGTGATCAAACACAAATGGATACATAAATCAGGAAAAGGACAAATTGTAATAAAATCGTCCCGCAGCTGATTTTTTTCAGTTTACTTCAAGAGTGCTCAATAGTGGAAAGATTCAGTAGCTGAGTGTTTGCACTCTAAGCATTACACAACGTCTTCATATTAATGACTGTTGCCACAGTTGATTCATTAAAGGGCCTGAGAGAGATGGTAATGTGCTTTTGGGTCTGATAAAGGCACAGTGTTGACGTCTAGCTTAGAATCCAGAGCAGCACAGTGTAACAACAACATCTTCCAAACACAGCTGTGGCGTAGCATTCTATACCACACACCAAACAGACGTTTTGGTTTGATACAATAACTAGGAGATATCAAGATTTTTGGACCTCTTTAAACGGTTGCTTGACATGTTAACCATCCTTAATAACCCTAGCCTATTTAATCATGCTTTGATACAAGGGGTAGATGACATTCAACTATTAAGATAGAGGAATTCATTTTCTTAAATGTAATTGAATGATAATTATTCAGAATTAAAGTGAATTGGACATTCTCAGCTATTTGAGAGGACACAAAACAAACGGGACACGAAAAAAATCATCAATGTCATGTATCTAGAATGATTCTGAAGTATGATTGAACTTGCACAGAAGTGCTTACAAAGGAAAACATTATGTATTAAATTATTTGGAGTTTCAAATAATAATATTGACTCACTGAAAGTGTTCTCTTTCTAGGAGGAAAACCTGAGGCAATGCTTGAGCCCAACGATCCAGTGTTGATTTTTAATACATTTGTTAACACTGCTGCAAGACTATCCACAAGTGACTCGGCAAATTCACACAATTCGTTGTTTGCTTGTCGCCGCCACACCTCTCTGCCCCCTGCCTGCTCCAGGGCTGTGTTGTGTTCGTGTGCCTGAAGCATGAGGCCTTCATTAGAGAGACACTCTGAGAGCCTGCTGAGTCTTAGCCCAGACTGGGTCTCCTGCCATGTCAATCAAACAGCAGTACAAGGGGACAGAGCCGTTTACAATCTCAAAGCAAAGAAACGCCAGTCAATGCACCCCAAAATAGATTGATGAGCTCGCCTTTCAACGGTGCAACATGTATAGCACCTGGAGCGCAGACAAGGAGTAGCTACAGATTGGAGTAATTGGCAAAAAGATGGCCACAAGCTTTACTCTGTACCAGCATCACCAGCATCCTTCATTTTAAGCGGACTGCTGTTTGTTAGCTCGCAGTAACGGAAAGGTTTCGACTTATTACCATAGACAAGTAAACAACTATAATTCACAAGAGGTGAAGCTAAATCCTCATGGCCAAATGCTTTGTCGTTTCTTATGCACCACTACCATTACTGTAGCTGCCTCTGGTGTACAGTACAGTAGCATTACTGCCTCTGGTGTACAGTACAGTAGCATTACTGCCTCTGGTGTACAGTACAGTAGCATTACTGCCTCTGGTGTACAGTACAGTAGTGTTACTGCCTCTGGTGTACAGTACAGTAGTGTTACTGCCTCTGGTGTACAGTACAGTAGTGTTACTGCCTCTGGTGTACAGTACAGTAGCATTACTGCCTCTGGTGTACAGTACAGTAGCATTACTGCCTCTGGTGTACAGTACAGTAGCATTACTGCCTCTGGTGTACAGTACAGTAGTGTTACTGCCTCTGGTGTACAGTACAGTAGTGTTACTGCTTCTGGTGTACAGTACAGTAGCGTTACTGCCTCTGGTGTACAGTACAGTAGCATTACTGCCTCTGGTGTACAGTACAGTAGTGTTACTGCCTTTGGTGTACAGTACAGTAGAATTACTGCCTCTGGTGTACAGTACAGTAGTGTTACTGCCTCTGGTGTACAGTACAGTAGCATTACTGCCTCTGGTGTACAGTACAGTAGTGTTACTGCCTCTGGTGTACAGTACAGTAGCATTACTACCTCTGGTGTACAGTACAGTAGTGTTACTGCTTCTGGTGTACAGTACAGTATTGTTACTGCTTCTGGTGTACAGTACAGTAGCATTACTGCCTCTGGTGTACAGTACAGTAGCATTACTGCCTCTGTATTGATTTGAAATCATACCTACTGCATGACAGCTGCTCTCTGAGCGATATATATAGGTTTCTCTTTTCTATTCTTCCAGTGCTAATGGGTTGGGCTATATTAAAGAACCAAGAACCAATGTTTTGCCTAAGGCAATCCCACACACTCGACATAATGTAATTTCCCTCAGTATTATCTGAGGTATTAAGGTTCTAGCTTTGAAGGACACTCCCACCTTATCTAGGGAAGTCTTGACCACGCCTTGCTATGCCATAAAGGAACCATACCTTCTGATCCGAGTGGTGGATTCATTGAAATGTAAAAAGTGCCTGAGTATAAAGTAGACTTAGATCCACAGTTCACATGGTTATCACGCAAGCCTACGTCACAAAATGAATAATTTACCGAAGTAAGTAATATGAAATGGAACTTAAAAGGTATTTGTCTTTGCTCTTGGGTAATCCAAATGTTTTCCTTTGAAACAATTGCATTATTCATGGCACCTTTGAAAGTCATGTGTAGCACATACTGTAGCACTGCTCACGCTTTCTCCCCAACCGTACTGCACTGTGCCTGGCTGGGAACCAGGCACATAGAGAACCACTATGCTTACAGTGGATGGGAGGTGAGAGATTTGCCTCAAACACCCTTACCTAGACAACCATCAGGAGACTGATGGGACATTGGTATGTTGCTACACAGAATGAATTTCCTTTCTGCAAATGAAATGTGAAATACAGGCCTACTGTAGAGGACCATGGTGGCACCATGTTCATTATGGACCATTATGGCAGCAAGTAGCCTAGCGGTTAGAGAGGCGAGCCAGCAGCCGGAGGGTTTTCAGTTCAAATCCCGGGTCCGCCCTTCACGTGTCAGTGGAGATGTGGCTCTGCTAATGTGACTATAGATCAGGCTTATGAACCATGCTACTGCCCATGGGGCCAAACAACACTAATGTTACACTAGCAGCACTGTACATGTAGCTCCTCCTACACGATACTGCTGTTAGGAGGCATTCATACACATGAGACAGATCTTACACAGTCAGAGGAAACTGTGTATTGTATGTAGATGAATTTTTGCAAATTCAATTAACTATCTACATACAGTGGCTTGCGAAAGTATTCACCCCCCTTGGCATTTTTCCTATTTTGTTGCCTTACAACCTGGAATTAAAATGGATTTTTTGGGGGTTTGTATCATTTGTCACACCAAACATGTTTGCTTATTTTTTTCTTTAAGCAATGGCTTTTTTCTGACCACTCTTCCATAAAGCCCAGGTCTGTGGAGTGTATGGCTTAAAGTGGTCCTATGGACAGATATTCCAATCTCCGCTGTGGAGCTTTGCAGCTCCTTCAGGGTTATCTTTGGTCTCTTTGTTGCCTCTCTGATTAATGCCCTCCTTGCCTGGTCCGTGAGCCCTCTCTTGGCAGGTTTGTTGTGGTACCATAATCTTTCAATTTTTTTATATAATGGATTTAATGGTGCTCCGTGGAATGTTCAAAGTTTCTGATCTTTTTTTGTAACCCAACCCTGATCTGTACTTCTCCACAACTTTGTCCCTGACCTGTTTGGAGAGCTCCTTGGTCTTCATGGTGCCGCTTGCTTGGTGGTGCCCTTTGCTTAGTGGTGTTGCAGACTCTGAGGCCTTTCAGAACAGGTGTATATATACTGAGATCATGTGACACTTAGATTGCACACAGGTGGACTTTATTTAACTAATTATGTGACTTCTGAAGGTAATTGGTTGCACCAGATCTTATTTATGGGCTTCATAGCAAAGGGGGTAAGTACAAATGCACGCGCCACTTTTCCGTTATTTATTTTTTAGAATTTTTTGAAAAAAGAAATTTTTTTCATTTCACTTCAACAATTTGGACTTTTTTGTGTATGTCCATTACATGAAATCCAAATAAAAATCCATTGAAATTACATGTTGTAATGCAACAAAATAGCAAAAACACCAAGGGGGATGAATACTTTTGCAGGGCACTGTAATATCGAGAGCTTGGGACTATAAGGTTCTATCTGGATTTTTGTCAAAAATGTGTTATTGACATAGCCTTGTTCTGTTCATTGTTCTCTACCTATATAGTACTGTAAATACTGTACCCCCAATTCATGTTAAGTTCAAAAGAATACTAAATCAAAATTGCTGACACCTTTCAAACCAATGAGGGTTCGGAAATGTTAAAGCCAATTATCTAAGAATCGTTGTTTTAGAACCTTACAGTCCCAAGCTCTCAATATGTTGATGCAACGTGATTACTTTGATAAAGCTCAAATAACAAGGGAACAAGGGAACTATCTTGACTCAACCAACAGTTTTTTGCCCGGAGGGGGGTAACCTTTAATGGATTCGAAAAGTTCAGTTAGAGAAGAGATGTCTACTTCCCTTTCTGCCGGAGAGAAAACAAGAGTGCACCATTCCTTGACACACACGTCTATCTGTAATGTAATGGATATGGTGGGCATTTTACTGTTTGTCTTTAAAATGCCTCATTTAGTGGAAGCTTGACAGTGATTTGTCACTGTGCTGGCACGGGGAAACGTAGTGCCAACCTCATTAGAACAATGATTCCATGAGCATGCTCCGTCCTGTAGGAGCCA
The DNA here is from genome assembly GCF_020615455.1 of Coregonus clupeaformis. Classification (NCBI taxonomy): domain Eukaryota; kingdom Metazoa; phylum Chordata; class Actinopteri; order Salmoniformes; family Salmonidae; genus Coregonus; species Coregonus clupeaformis. The sequence goes on from NC_059198.1 coordinate 28,758,305, forward strand.
GCAGAATGCACGATCCACAGGCCCACAAATGGCTTGCTTCTCTAATGAGTGCCCATTTGGTGTCTTTCATTTAATTATTTCTCCCATGCCTGCAGTCAGTAAATAAGCCTGAAATGTACCCAACCCAGATAATAACGTGAACTAAATATCCCCTTGAAGATATCTTTATTGGTTGTTTGCTTTAGCTCCGAGCCCCCGAGAGTAAACTTCAGGGAATGGAATGTTTGACCTTTTCCAAGCTGGAACAATAAAGGCCTGATGACTTGTACCAGATTGTTCTTATTTCAGCTATCTCACAGCACAGCTAATTAACAATAGACAGAGAATGAGCTTCCCCTGCGCTTCTATAATCTCTCTGTAAACATAATCCAGTCACCATACTTTAAAATTATCCTTTGATGTGCCATTGATCTGTGTTATGACGCAGCCTATCCTGTTAACAGACAATTTACATTAGGGAAAAGGGACACAACGTGAGATGCAATGTGGGAAAGGCATGTCTGAACAAATTGTTGAGGGAAGAGGACAGCCTTTTCTGTTCACAAACAACTACAAAGCAGATCTTTCTTTTCTGTCTAGAGAGAAATAAATCCTTACGACTCAAGCTGGCATTACTTATTATTATTATTATTTTTTTAAATTATTATTCTATGATACAATTTAATCACAGGCAAAATGGTATTGAATGCTATAGTCATGTAAATTCACCAGTACTTTGTATTTTATTTAAATGTTTTTACACATATCTAGTCGTGTGGAAATGCTTTTACTGTAAATAGACCTTGTACATGGCATTTTAACTGAACCCTTGCCTGTACATACAGGTGAGAAGTGTTTGACTGGTAAGCTTTAGGAAGAGGTGAGTAGCACAGCTTGTCCTGGTGAACTGTATCTCCACACCCTCCTTGCCTCTCCTTCAGCTCTCCTGCCACTGGGTTCCATTAAGCAGCTGAGATGTAAGACAGCAAATTATCCCCGTACGTCACCTCCCTGATCCACGCTGGCTGACACACGTCCATCACTCTAATATGTTTAAGGAACACTGCGGAGAAAGAGAGCCCAGAGATGGACGTCCTCCTCTTTCCCCTCTCCCCTCTCCCCTCTGCCTTGAGTTATGATTGACTGGGCCTTCTTTTGGGAAGGTACTGTAAGAGTCTGTCAGAGAGTTAGACATCTACCAATCAGTAGAGTCTGTTTTTTTCTCTCTCTCTCCCATGCCCTCTCTTTCTTACTCTGCCTTAGCTCTTCCTCTGTGCACAATACAGTGTGGATCGAAAGTGGCCCCAAACCAGCACAAGTATCTTGTTATCTCTGTATGCAGGTCAGAGTTTCACCTCTGGAACTTACAAATCCGATCAAATTCTCAGTGTGACAAATGTACCTTTCAGTCTGGGAATACGTTTTCTCTAGGCCTCAGGGAAGAGGGATCTGCTTAACACATTATCCCCAGATGAAAATGTAATATTGTTTGACTGATAACCATGAGTCTCTCACAAATGAGTCAGACTCCAGAACAAGAATAGCTAGTCGTTTTGTATCTCACTGTTGAGGTGTTGCTAGTGACAGTACTATGTTTAAATGTCTTAATCTGGCTGACTGAATTCACATAACGTAACAGGATTTAATATCTTGAATTCTTCAGCAGTATGGTTGAAAATTGGTGTTAAAAGGAAGTGATCCAGTAAAATTTAGATAAAATGTTGTAGCGAAGCTACAGTATATGAACATTTTTCACATGCATTTGAGCAGAGCAAATTACAATTTTCATTATAATATACTATGAAGAATCTCTGTGGGCTGTGGGAAAGGCATGTTGTGTTTGCGCCCTGATGTTGTATTCGCTGCTCTGGCACCCCAATGGTGAAACAAGCTCCCCCACGACGCCAGGACAGCGGAGTCTCTGACCACCTTCCGGAGACACTTGAAACCCTACCTCTTTAAGGAATACAGTGGGAAAAGTATAAAGTAATCCTTCTTCCCCCACACCCCATAAAAAAAAAGGTGGTTGCCCCACTGGCTATCATAAGTTGAATTCCCCAATTTGTAAGTCGCTCTGGATAAGAGCGTCTGTTAAATTATGTAAATGTAAAATGTATGGAGACCCCAAGATAACGACTAAAAGAGTTCAAGGAACCCTGCTGTCACGGATCCCCCCGGTACTGCTGCTCATTCCGTTCACCAGCTCCGGAGGTCTACGTCACCGGCCTTCTAAGCGTCACTGACCTGGTTCATTACCACCAACCCCGGACTGTCTTGTCTCATTACGCACACCTGGTTCCCATTCCCCCTGATTAGTATGTGTATATATGTTCCCCATTGTCCTTGACGATTATTGTCCCATGTCCATTGGTCTCGTGAGTACATTGTATTACAGATTACATACCGAGTAATTGTGCACTTGTTATTACGAGTCTTGTCCTGTGTATTATTTAGAGGTTTACACCTCGCTCTTTTGTTTGGGTTACATCCCTGTGTTATATATATATAAATATATATATATATATATATATATATATATAAATATATATATATATATATATATATATATATATATATATATATATATATATATATATATATACATATACACATATACACATATATACATATATATATACGTGTTTGTTTTGGGCTTCGTCCCAGTCGTTTTCCATGACGTACCTTATGTTGGGTAGAGTAATAAAAAAACCTATTACGCATTCCTGCGCCTGTCTTCTATCAGTATACAATGTGACACCTGCTAATTTGTTTATAATGAACATTCAAATACAAAATACAATATTATTTAGTAGACCAATCCACATACAAAAGTTTGGGGTCACTTAGAAATGTCCTTGTTTTCCATGAAAACATACATGAAATGAGTTTGAATAGGAAATATAGCAAAATGAATAGGACAAGGTTAGTCATTGACAAGTTTAGAAATAATGATTTTTAATTGAAATAATAATTGTGTCCTTCAAACTTTGCTTTCGTCAAAGAATCCTCCATTTGCAGCAATTACAGCCTTGCAGACCTTTTGCATTCTAGTTGTCAATTTGTTGAGGTAATCTGAAGAGATTTCACCCCATGCTTCCTGAAGCACCTCCCACAAGTTGGATTGGCTTGATGGGCACTTCTTATGTACCATATAGTCAAGCTGCTCCCACAACAGCTCAATAGGGTTGAGATCCGGTGACTGTGCTGGCCACTCCATTATAGACAGAATACCAGCTGACTGCTTCTTCCCTAAATAGTTATTGCGTAGTTTGGAGCTGTGCTTTGGGTCATTGTCCTGTTGTAGGAGGAAATTGGCTCCAATCAAGCGCCGTCCACAGGGTATGGCATGACATTGCAAAATGGAGTGATAGCCTTCCTTCTTCAAGATCCCTTTTACCCTGTACAAATCTCCCACTTTACCACAACCAAAGCACCCCCAGACCATCCCAATGCCTCCACCATACTTGACAGATGGCATCAGGCACTCCTCCAGCATCTTTGTATTTGGTCTGTGTCTCACAAATGTTCTTCTTTGTGATCCAAACTTCGATTAGTCAGTCCATAACACTTTTTCCCAATCTTCCTCTGTCCAGTGTCTGTGTTCTTTTGCCCATCTTAATCATTTATTTTATTGACCAGTCTGAGATATGGCTTTTTCTTTGCAACTCTGCCTAGAAGATCAGCATCACGGAGTCGCCTCTTCACTGTTGACGTTGAGACTGGTGTTTTGCGGGTACTATTTAATGAACTGCCGGTTGAGGACCTGTGAGGCGTCTGTTTCTCAAACTAGACACTCTAATGTATTTGTCCTCTTGCTCAGTTGTGCACCGGGGCCTCCCACTCCTCTTTCTATTCTGGTTAGAGCCAGTTTGAGCTGTTCTGTGAAGTGAGTAGTACACAGCGTTGTACGAGATCTTCAGTTTCTTGGCAATTTCTCGCATGGAATATCCTTAATTTCTCAGAACAAGAATAGACTGACGAGTTTCAGAAGAAAGTTATTTGTTTCTGGCCATTTTGAGACTGTATTCGAACCCACAATTGCTGATGCTCCAGATACTCAACTAGTCTCAAGAAGGCCAGTTTTATTGCTTCTTTAATCAGCACAACAGTTTTCAGCTGTGCTAACATAATTGCAAAAGGGTTTTCTAATGATCAATTAGCCTTTTAAAATGATAAACTTGGATTAGCAAGCACAAAGTGCCATTGGAACACAGGACTGATGGTTGCTGATAATGGGCCTCTGTACGCCTATGTAGATATTCCATTAAAAATCAGCCGTTTCCAGCTACAATAGCCATTTACAACATTAACAATGTCTACACTGTATTTCTGATCAATTTGATGTAATTTTAATGGACAAAAAAATTGCTTTTCTAAGTGACCCCAAACTTTTGAACGGTAGTATAGTGGGGGAAAAAAGTATTTAGTCAGCCACCAATTGTGCAAGTTCTCCCACTTAAAAAGATGAGAGAGGCCTGTCATTTTCATCATAGGTACACGTCAACTATGACAGACAAAATGAGAAAAACAAATCCAGAAAATCACATTGTAGGATCTTTAATGAATTTATTTGCAAATTATGGTGGAAAATAAGTATTTGGTCAATAACAAAAGTTTCTCAATACTTTGTTATATACCCTTTGTTGGCAATGACACAGGTGAAACGTTTTCTGTAAGTCTTCACAAGGTTTTCACACACTGTTGCTGGTATTTTGGCCCATTCCTCCATGCAGATCTCCTCTAGAACAGTGATGTTTTGGGGCTGTCGCTGGGCAACACGGACTTTCAACTCCCTCCAAAGATTTTCTATGGGGTTGAGATCTGGAGACTGGCTAGGCCACTCCAGGACCTTGAAATGCTTCTTACGAAGCCACTCCTTCGTTGCCCGGGCGGTGTGTTTGGGATCATTGTCATGCTGAAAGACCCAGCCACGTTTCATCTTCAATGCCCTTGCTGATGGAAGGAGGTTTTCACTCAAAATATCACGATACATGGCCCCATTCATTCTTTCCTTTACACGGATCAGTCGTCCTGGTCCCTTTGCAGAAAAACAGCCCCAAAGCATGATGTTTCCACCCCCATGCTTGACAGTAGGTATGGTGTTCTTTGGATGCAACTCAGCATTCTTTGTCCTCCAAACACGACGAGTTGAGTTTTTACCAAAAAGTTCTATTTTGGTTTCATCTGACCATATGACATTCTCCCAATCCTCTTCTGGATCATCCAAATGCACTCTAGCAAACGGGCCTGGACATGTACTGGCTTAAGCAGGGGGACTCGTCTGGCACTGCAGGATTTGAGTCCCTGGCGGCGTAGTGTGTTACTGATGGTAGGCTTTGTTACTTTGGTCCCAGCTCTCTGCAGGTCATTCACTAGGTGGTTCTGTGATTTTTGCTCACCGTTCTTGTGATCATTTTGACCCCACGGGGTGAGATTTACATTTACATTTACATTTTAGTCATTTAGCAGACGCTCTTATCCAGAGCGACTTACAGGAGCAATTAGGGTTAAGTGCCTTGCTCAAGGGCACATTTACGTCATTTAGCAGACGCTCTAATCCAGAGCGACTCACAAATTGGTGCATTCACCCTATAGCCAGTGGGATAACCACTTAAAAAAAAAAATTGTGGGGGGGTGGGGGGGGGGGGGGTAGAAGGATTACTTTATCCTATCCCAGTTATTCCTTAAAGAGGTGGGGTTTCAAATGTCTCCCGGAAGGTGGTGAGTGACTCCGCTGTCCTGGCGTCGTGAGGGAGCTTGTTCCACCATTGGGGTGCCAGAGCAGCGAACAGTTTTGACTGGGCTGAGCGGGAACTATGCTTCCGCAGAGGAAGGGGAGCCAGCAGGCCAGAGGTGGATGAACGCAATGCCCTCGTTTGGGTGTAGGGACTGATCAGAGCCCGAAGGTACAGAGGTGCCGTTCCCCTCACTGCTCCATAGGCAAGCACCATGGTCTTGTAACGGATGCGAGCTTCAACTGGAAGCCAGTGGAGTGTGCGGAGGAGGGGGGTGACGTGAGAGAACTTGGGAAGGTTGAACACCAGATGGGCTGCGGCATTCTGGATGAGTTGTAGGGGTTTAATCTTGCGTGGAGCCCCAGATCGAGGGAGATTATCAGTGGTCTTGTATGTCTTCCATTTCCTAATAATTGCTCCCACAGTTGATTTCTTCAAACCAAGCTGCTTACCTATTGCAGATTCAGTCTTCCCAGCCTGGTGCAGGTCTACAATTTTGTTTCTGGTGTCCTTTGACAGCTCTTTGGTCTTGGCCATAGTGGAGTTTGGAGTGTGACTGTTTGAGGTTGTGGACAGGTGTCTTTTATACTGATAACAAGTTCAAACAGGTGCCATTAATACAGGTAACGAGTGGAGGACAGAGGAGCCTCTTAAAGAAGAAGTTACAGGTCTGTGAGAGCCAGAAATCTTGCTTGTTTGTAGGTGACCAAATACTTATTTTCCACCATAATTTGCAAATAAATTCATAAAAAATCCTACAATGTGATTTTCTGGATTTTTTTCCCTCAATTTGTCTGTCATATTTGAAGTGTACCTATGATGAAAATTACAGGCCTCTCTCATCTTTTTAAGTGGGAGAACTTGCACAATTGGTGGTTGACTAAATACTTTTTTCCCCACTGTATATATATATATATATATTGGATTACCTGACAATTTCCAGTAAAATAATGGAGAGGAAAGAAATACCATTGAAAGCAATCCCAGTGAGTGTGCTATGCATACTGCCCACTTGGTTTGAACAGTCTTGCACTTAATCCAACTCTGTGCCGACACGACATGCTGAGAACCTAATTTACGATGCTCTGTAGGAAATGGAAAGGTATTAGCCGATGCAGCCTCTTGACTACTTCAAGGAGGCAAAGTGAAGGTTTGACGCAGGGCAGGGGCCGTTTGAGGGAAAGGTGTCCTGTGTAACATTACTTCTGTGTACTACTCCCTAAGTCCCTGGACAGTTGGTTGAGGCACCAGCCCTCAGAGTGATCTTGGGAAATCTAAGATCAATGGACAGTACTGGGGGAAATGGTGTCAACCTCAGGGAGGGATCTGCTCAAGGCAATGTAGCCTGTGATCTGATAATGTCAGCTAGCAGGGCCCCAAGTCCTGTTCTCCAGTCCCACCATGATCTGCTTTTCCACCTAAACTTTAATACTTACAGCGCACTCTAAGCATGACAAATAATGGATTAGAGTGGATTAGAGTCAGACAAACATGAAAAGAGAAATATGTTTTGAACCTCCTTCTGACCTAGATGTATGTGCATGCAAAGGGGAGACAAACTTAGTGTGCGTGTGGCGTCCATGTGTGTGTGTGTGTGTGTGTTCTGTCCGGAGCAGTTTTATGTGGGCATGTGTGAGTTGTTACAACTCTGCATGTGGTAGAAATCAATTTACAAAAGATAATTGTATATTTCCGGAGGGAGGAGAGGCAATAAAAGGATGAGTCTACATCATTGTGCACAAATGGTGTTAATGAGGACGATGATCATCTGCAAATGAATCCAATTAAGGGAGTGTTATTCTCAGACCTCATGAATCTGCAGAGTTATTCATTTGGGGACAGTTTGTCACCCAGGGAAAGACAATGAAAACTTGTTGACCATCACCATCCAGTGCTAATGAACTCATATCTGAGCCAGACAGTTAAATGGAGAAAGAGAGAGAGAGATTGAGTGAGAGGGAGTTAGCTGTCCAGCAATGTTCCCTCCCCCTGGAAGGTATTGGCTTTGTAGGCATAATAGAGTCAGTCGATGGGATTACCTGGGGGATTAGGAATGATAAACACAATAACAAAATGGCTTGACGAGGACACTATCATTTGACGGTGCTGTGTTTGAATCCAGGTGATAAAGGTGATAAAGGCTCTAAGAGTCCATCTGCAGAATGTTAAGGGGCTGAGTCACTCCCACCCACCCAGACAGACAGACAGACAGACAGGAAGTTGTGGCAAAGCAAGAGGCCACTGGAGTCTGCTGATTTGAAAGGAGAAGACTGCAGGATAGGAATAATGATGTAACATCTAATCAACCTTTGCACACCATTTTAACTTGACACTCATTTCATGTTAGATACAAGACTACAGTTTTATATAGAGCTAAAATGACTGTTTCCTGTACCATGAACTGTGATATTTTGCTACAGGCTAAACACTTACATTTGGATTATGCACTTTAATGCTAATTGACCATTTTCAAACCAACGTCATGTGCTAAATGAGCTAGATGTTCTGCCTCTGCATGGTAATGAGTCACACTTTAGAATTCCCTGCCAACATATTGTATCTACCATTCTACAAAAGAGAGAGAGAGAGAGCATGAGAGGTGTGGAGAGTAAAGGTGAGGATGAATGAAAAGTGACAAGTGAGGTAAAAGAGGGGAGGGGAGATAAGAATAACTGAAAATAAGAAGTGAAAGATAAGGTGAGAGGAGATGAGGATTGGGGGCAGAGTGGAGACATGAACAGATGAGAGTGTGTGCGGTGGAGAGATTCGCTATGTGTGGCTGCAGGATATTAGTGCTGGGGGACCAACAGCAGAGCTAACAGACCTCACATTACATTCTCAAGGAGGGTCAACAAGGGGCATCACAAACAGCGAGGCAGGAGATTATCTTAATTAAGGCAAGAAAATCCAAGATACCGTCCATGCAGACTCCCTCTAATCGATGCCGACAGGTAATTCAGACGAGTGCATGGGAGAGCTTACAGCTTGCAGCTAGCCGCAGCAGAGCATTCATAGATGTAGAGCCCCCCTCACACTCATTCTGGTTCAGCCACGGCAATTCATTCAGGAGCACTTTGCTCCTCTATTATAGACCACAATGGGCATCATTATGTAATATATAATAACCACATGAGTGGACGTTAAGGGTACTAACAATATGGGAGAATAAAATCTCCACCACTAAACTCTGAACATAGACAAACGACTTCACAGGAAGTCGTTTGTCTATAACAGGGGTATTCAACTCTTACCCTATGAGGTCCGGAGCTTGCTGGTTTTCAGTGCTACCTGATCATTAATTACACATACCTGGTGTCCCAGGTCTAAATCAGTCCCTGATTAGAGGGAAACAATGAAAAAAACACAGTGAAACTGGCTTCGAGGTCCAGAGTTAAGTTTGAGGGGTATATAACAATTGACTCTGCCAAAGCTCTGCAGGGTTTTCAGCTGCCTTCCAAATGTTCCAAAGTAATGTTGTGAATGTCACTGTAGCGTCTATCACACTGTCTACTGACAATAGGCCCTAGAACTCCTTAGTTGCTCCTAAGGACGGGATAATTGTTATATTCACGGTGTAGAATCATACACAACGCCAGCTGTATTAAACCAATGCAATTAACACAGTGTACAGAATGAGTCAAGGCCAGAACTGTACACTAACAGCTTAACCGTTTGGAGTGAGCACATCTCTAAATAGGGGCCAAAACGAATGGAGGAAAATGGAGGATGGGTTACTAGGGGAGGTTGCTACCAGAGTATATCCTGAGGGCATTATAGAGAGAAAAGAGGCCCAGCCTAGCTGGTGTCTCACGGCTGTCACTGGCACTGCTCCAGGGTTGTGAGAGAGGTAGTCAACTACCTCAACTAGCTGGTGCCCCCGCACATTGACTCTGCATCGGTACTCCCCTGTATATACAGTGAGGAGAACAAGTATTTGATACACTGCCGATTTTGCAGGTTTTCCTACTTACAAAGCAGAGGTAGAGAGTAGAGGTCTGTTATTTTTATCATATGTACACTTCAACTGTGAGAGGCAGAATCTAAAACTAAAATCCAGAAAATCACATTGTATGATTTTTAAGTAATTAATTTGCATTTTATTGCATGACATAAGTATTTGATACATCAGAAAAGAAGAACTTAATATTTGGTACAGAAACCTTTGTTTGCAATTACAGAGATCATACGTTTCCTGTAGCCACGACCCATCTTCAATGCTCTTACTGAGGGAAGGAGGTTGTTGGCCAAGATCTCGCGATACATGGCCCCATCCATCCTCCCCTCAATACGGTGCAGTCGTCCTGTCCCCTTTGCAGAAAAGCATCCCCAAAGAATGATGTTTCCACCTCCATGCTTCACGGTTGGGATGGTGTTCTTGGAGTTGTACTCATCCTTCTTCTTCCTCCAAACACGGCGAGTGGAGTTTAGACCAAAAAGCTCTATTTTTGTCTCATCAGACCACATGACCTTCTCCCATTCCTCCTCTGGATCATCCAGATGGTCATTGGCAAACTTCAGACAGGCCTGGACATGCACTGGCTTGAGCAGGGGGACCTTGCGTGCGCTGCAGGATTTTAATCCATGACGGTGTAGTGTGTTACTAATGGTTTTCTTGGAGAATGTGGTCCCAGCTCTCTTCAGGTCATTGACCAGGTCCTGCCGTGTAGTTCTGGGCTGATCCCTCACCTTCCTCATGATCATTGATGCCCCACGAGGTGAGATCTTGCATGGAGCCCCAGACCGAGGGTGATTGACCGTCATCTTGAACTTCTTCCATTTTCTAATAATTGCGCCAACAGTTGTTGCCTTCTCACCAAGCTGCTTGCCTATTGTCCTGTAGCCCATCCCAGCCTTGTGCAGGTCTACAATTTTATCCCTGATGTCCTTACACAGCTCTCTGGTCTTGGCCATTGTGGAGAGGTTGGAGTCTGTTTGATTGAATGTGTGGACAGGTGTCTTTTATACAGGTAACGAGTTCAAACAGGTGCAGTTAATACAGGTAATGAGTGGAGAACAGGAGGGCTTAAAGAAAAACTAACAGGTCTGTGAGAGCCGGAAGTCTTACTGGTTGGTAGGTGATCAAATACTTATGTCATGCAATAAAATGCAAATTAATTACTTAAAAATCATACAATGTGATTTTCTGGATTTTTGTTTTAGATTCTGCCTCTCACAGTTGAAGTGTACATATGATAAAAATAACAGACCTCTACTCTCTACCTCTGCTTTGTAAGTAGGAAAACCTGCCAAATCGGCAGTGTATCAAATACTTGTTCTCCCCACTGTCTAGCCTACTGTTATTTTATTTTACTTCTGCTCTTTTTTTCTCAACACTTTTTTGTTGTTATTTTATTTTACTTTTTTTATTTAAAAAATCTTGCATTGTTGGTTAAGGGCTGTAAGTAAGCATTTCACTGTAAAGTCTACACCTGTTGTATTTGGCGCATGTGGCCAATAAAATTTGATTTTATTTGATTTATGTCATTCCACAAGAGCCTCTTTCTCTCATACTTGGCTATTGCTTTTCAGTACAGTGCAATATACCTGTGCTGCCAATTCACCAAAAATGCCTGCATCAAAAAAACATTGTTTTGTTAATGTGTTTGAGAAGCTGGATGAAGCCAAGAGTGTTAGGATTTTAACATTCACATCACAGGTAGAACTATAGACAGACTAGGGCTCTATATTTGGAAGTCAAACCACAAAATACTCAAGGACATACATTGTTTAACACCTAAGAAAAACCGCCTCATAGATTGTCTTTGTTCTAAACACACAGGTATTCTAAAAGAAATCCATAAAAAGAATCATGACTGAGATTCTGACACTGTCAGACAGTAAATGGAACAACTCAGGAAGTACATAAAACCCAGGAGATTTGGAAAAGTAAGCATTTTGGCACGCAAGAAAAAGGTCTGCTGATCGTGAAAATAAGATATGTATGTTGGTGCATCATGCAGCACATCTTTGTCTCCGCAACAAAAAATATATGTTTTCATTCTCATATGAGATAGAAAGACTACCCCACATAATTTGGAATTAGATAGGATCTCTATGGACTACCCCATGCATTTTAAAGGACATGAATATCTCTGTTTGTGAATGTGCAGCGAGAGTGACACATTTCACCCCCTCTGGCTGTGTATCTAAAGAGATTGGATTCATTCATATCTTTCAAAGGAATATTTTCAAGCTCTTACTTGGCAAAACATCATGAAATAAACACAGGTGGACATGAAATGACACAAACCATTTTCATGTACAAATCTAGGATAGTGTCACCTGTAACCAGGCAAACAAAAACAATGATGATGTGCATGGTATGAATGCAAACGGTCTGCCTGGTAGAGAAATAACAAAGAAACAGACAGCAGCCCCATGACTGTAGTTCCATTACAGCCCCAGGGCTCACAGCCTGGACATCTCACCTACACTCTTAGAAAAAAAGGTGCTATCTAGAACCTAAAAGGGTTCTTCGGCTGTCCCCATAGGAGAACCCTTTGAAGAACCCTTTTTGGTTCCAGGTAGAACCCTTTTGAGTTCCATGTAGAACCCTTCCCACAGAGGGTTCTACATGGAACCCAAAATAGTTCTACCTGGAACCAAAAAGGGTTATCCTATGGGGAGAGCTGAAGAACCCTTTTAGAACCCTTTTTTCTAAGAGTATAGGTCCACACACACCTAAACCCACTGACTTTGCCACTTCTACCCGGAGAGACCATGACGCACAAACACGCATGCAAAGCTTTTAAGTCCCACTTTTCTTTTGTCGTAGTAAAAAGACTGACACACTCATGTTTCAAGAGAAGCAGTGCCACGTTCTTCTGTACACCTCACACCGTGTGTGAGGAAAAGCACCATCCGTCTTTAAGAGTGATTCAATAAAACATTAATGTGTCACGTGACACGCCTTTGCTCATTTCTGTCGGACAGGTTCATGGCCAACGGAGTTGACATGAGGAGTAATTGAAGTGGAAAGGCAGGTATGCTCAAAGCGATGTGTGTCTACAGTATGTTTCCTCGCAGTAGAGAGACTGCAGGTGAAGGCCTATAGGTTCTGGATCCCGTGGAAACGAGTCGGAGAGCAGAGCCTGTTGCATATTTAACCACCATAGCTGCTCCTGCATTGGTCATGTGTTTCACTATTCGGCATGCCTTCGGGCTTCAGATATGCTCTTAGCAGACTGAGACCAGCAGTATACTATAAATACTGAGGCATTGCTATCTCTCCCTGGTAGACCCAGCCCTGTCTCAGCACAGCTGAATATGCTGGAGCACATAAACATCCAGGGTAATGAGAAGTGAAAGACCAAAACCGGCCTAATTAAAAGTAAACCGGCATAGGCACGTAGCACCCAGGATAAGCAATTAGCCGTGAAAAATCTGATTAGACAGTATATAAGGATACAGTTGTTGAGCTTACATCTCCTAAATAACAGGGGGCAAAGCCGAGCATCGGCCGTGGTGCACTTTCTTCTGCCCCTCCCGGATGAAACAGGTTCCTGTGTTTGGGGTGTGGGTAATGTGGCATTCCATGGCGGTCAGAAGGGATTATAGTTGATAATCAGCTCCAGATCTTATAGGAATATCAAAGAGAATTAATTGGATTTTCAGCCTTTTTCTATGGTGTGATTAATGTGCCAACTTAATTTATGCATTACAGACCACTTTAGATACCCTTATTTACTGCTGTGTTTACACTCTTATTACTGGAAAGATGTAATGGAATACATACCTCACATTACGTAATTGATACTGGTGGTGGATAAATAAATAATACTAGTTGATGATTAATTCAAAGATCAAACATCTTTTAATCTGGTAATATTTAAGTGAATCAAATTAGATAATGCAATCAGACATGGTTCATTATGATCCAGGAATATGATTATGGTGTGCAGTTGTTAACCTACAACATGGCCATTGGGTTATTGCCTGTCTGTACAAAGAGTAAAGGTTCAGTCCAGTCACTGCAATAATACTAATAAGAAAACAGAAAACTGGGGGGGGTGCAGTTTAATTTAGGAAGGCTGATTCTATCACAGATGTGGATTCCAAATGGATTTTGTTTCATAAATGTAACTTTTAACTTGCATTCTCATTCTCAATGGTGCCCTGAGAACAAACAATTCACAAATCAACATGATAATTCAATAAAACAGGAACAAAATAAGAAACTACAAAATACAACAGATACACTACATTTCAACAACACAAATAAAATCAACCAAAACACTTGCAAACCTCAGTGAATTCCTTCCTCATTCTTAACTATGCTATTGGGCTCCCGAGGGCCCAGCGGTCTAAGGCACTGCATCTCAGTGCTTGAGGCGTCACTACAGACTACAGACCCCCTGGTTCAATTCCAGGCTCCACAACCGGCCGTGATTGGGAGTCCCATAGGGCGGCGCACAATTTGCCCAGGGTCGTCCGGGTTTGGCCGTTGTAGGCCGTCATTGTAAATAAGAATTTGTTCTTAACTGACTTGCCTAGTTAAATAAAGAAAAAAGAATTGGCACCAGGGATTCAAGATGTAATGAAGATTGTAAATTATTCCAAACATGGGGGGCGTTAAAACTAAAGGCTGATTTACAGTACCTAGGTTGGTAGAGAATGAGGGACCTCAAGAGTTAACCAACCCTGTGCCTCGTATTTTTATACTTAAACAGAGAAGTAAGATATTTTGGAAGCTTGTGCAGCAGAGCTTTGTAAACAAAATGGGAGAAATGAAGTGATCTACAGGAATTTAGAGAGGTCCAGCTGACCTTTTGATAAAGGGATGCAATGATGAGTATTAAACCTGTCACCTGTGATAAATCAAGGCGCGCTATGGTACACAGCATCCAAGGGTTTTAGAGTAGTTGCTGCTGCATTCTGATAAATGGTGACACCATAATCAAGAGCTGGCAGGAAGGTTGCCTGTACAACCTGTTTCCTGCTGTGTAGGGAGAGGCATGCTCTATTTCTATAAATCTCAGCTTCTTAACTAGCTCATCCGCATGTTTTTAAACGTCAAAAAGCCCAGATATTTATAGGCATAAATGTGTAAACCATCTGAAATATTTCTATGAGAATTAGAAAACATCATACATTCAGTTTTTCCTGCATTAAGTACCAATTTTAAATCATCAAGGCCTTTCTGCGAGGCAACACAATCAGATTGCAGCTCTAACATAGCCTGGTCTGCAGTTGGGGCAATAGCGTACATAACAGTGTCATCTGCATACAGATGAATATTACAGGTTTTTGCAGATATATTATTTATATACAGCAGAGGACAGGTCCCAAAATCGACCCCTGCAGGACATCTTTATTAATATTGAGGTAACTTGACTTGACACCATCAGAAAGCACACATTGTGTCCTGTTTGACAGATAGTTCCCAAACCACTTGCAAGACGCCTGGTCAAGGCCCATTTCAGACAACCTTCGAATGAGTAGGGGATGGTCGACAGTATAAAAGGCCTTAGATAGGTCTATAAATATGGCAGCTCAGTGATTCCTATGATCTAAGCAATTTAACAAATAACTTAGGACAAGCGTAGCCACTGAAACGGTGCTATGTCCAGGTCTAAAACCAGACTGGTGCACATTAAGAATATCATTGTAATGAATACTCGGACAGAGTGGTAAGATCCAATCGCAGAATAGCGATGCTTTATTAGAGTACAGACAAGGGTATAGCTTAATCGTGGTCGGGCGGGCTGTGGTCAAAACCGGGCAAGGCATAGACAGGCAGAGGTACCAAAGGAGCGGGCTTAGTCGTAGTTGAGGGCACAGGCACAGGATCAGAGCACGGTAATCACTGGGGTAGACAAGCAGAGGATTAAGCAATTCGGGGAGTCAAACAAGGCACAGGTCGGATACACGGGTAATCAAAACAACAAACTCTCTCTCTCTCGGAACAAAACGCTTAGCAAGTCACAAAGGAACAATACCTCGCACCGATTGAACTTCTGAGCACACCTTATATCCTACCCTAATTACGGACAGGTGTGCTCAGAACTCAGGTGAACCAGATCGAGTCTGATGACTCCCCCTCTCAGTAGATTGGGGAAGTGTCAGACTCTGTCTAGACCCAGCCAACCCCCGATCCCTTACAGTATCCCCCTCCCCAGGGCCGGCTCCTGACGGCCTTCTACCTCTACCGGGTGGTCTTCCTCTGGGTCGGGGTCCGGGATGATCTGGGTGTTCAGCGTGGAAAGTGGCCTTGAGAGCGGGGTCTAGTATGTCCTTAGCAGGAACCCAGGACCGTTCCTCCGGTCCATATCCCTCCCAGTCCACGAGATATTCGATGCCCCCTCGTCTCCGTCTTGACTCCAGTATCTCGTGGACTGTATAGGTGGTGTCCTGTTCATCCTCCAAAGGTGGTGTAGTAGGTTGTTGAGCCGATTGGTGGATACATCGGGCTATAATGAACAGGTTTCAGCAGGGAGACGTGGAACGTAGGGTTTATCCTGTAGTGTCGAGGGAGTAACAGACGGTAGGTGACAGGGTTAATACGTCTCCATACTTTGAAGGGACCAATGTACCTGGGTTGGAGCTTCTTGCAGCTCCGTCGGAACCGCAGGTCTCGGGTAGACAGCCACACTCGTTGCCCGGGTTGATAAGTGGGAGTAGGTCTCCGGCGTCGGTCGGCATAGGTCTTTTGCTGCTGTGAGGCTTGACTGAGATGTTGATGGGCCGTCTCCCAGACCTGCGCACTCCGACGGAACCACTTGTCCACCGCCGGTACCATCCCGGGTGCGGTATCCCACGGAAACAGGGGTGGTTGATACCCTAGAACACACTGAAAGGGCGTTAGACGTAGGGAGGTGTGAACGAGTGAGTTCTGAGCATACTCTACCCAAGGAAGGAATCGGCTCCACTCTTGCGGCTGCCGCGAACATTGTTGCCGTAGATACTTCCCAATTTCCTGGTTGAGCCGTTCTGTCTGCCCATTGGCCTGGGGATGATACCCGGAGGTGAGGCTCACCGAGATGCCCAGCGTTCGCAGAAGGCCTTCCAAACCCGGGATACGAACTGGGGTCCCCGGTCGGAAACAATATCCTCTGGAACACCAAACTGCCGGAACACCTGGTTAAACATAGTCTCCGCCATCTGAGTGGCGTTAGGTAAACGGGTCATGGGTACTAACCGACACATCTTTGAGAATCGATCGATGACCACGAGAATTACAGTATGGCCCTCTGATTCTGGTAGGTCAGTAACAAAGTCCATCGCAATGTGCGACCAGGGTCGTTGAGGAGTGGGCAATGGCATCAGCTTACCCTCCGGTAGTGCTCGAGGCGCCTTGGACTGAGCACATACCAGGCAGGATAATACGTAGTCTCTGACGTCATCTGTGAGGGAATCCCACCAGTATTTTCGACTGATGAGTCGTGTAGTTCGAGTGATTCCGGGATGACCAGATCCCTAGCGACGTGTGGCACCATTCCATCAGTTGAGGTCGGAGCGGAGCTGGTACAAACACCTTCGACACCGGGGTTTCTGGAGGGGCTGGTTCCGCTTGTAGGCTCTCCTGAATTGTGTCATCGATAGCCCACCTCACAGGACCAGCACGGCAACTCATGGGGAGGATAGGTTCTGGTTCAACCGGTCTGTCAGCGCTCGAACCGTCGGGAAAGCGCGTCCGCCTTACAATTCTTGGACCCGGGAATATAAGAAACAGTGAATTGGAAACGGTTGAAGAACAAAGACCACCTTGCCTGTCGGGAGTTCAGCCGTTTAGCACTGTGAAGATACTCCAGATTGCGGTGGTCCGTGAGCACTTGGAACGGATGAGCTGCTCCCTCCAGCCAATGTCTCCACTCCTCCAGCGCTAACTTCACCGCCAGTAATTCACGATTTCCCACGTCGTAGTTCTGCTCGGCCGGATTCAGCTTCTTCGAAAAAAAAGCACAGGGTCGTGATTTGGGAGGCTCACCTTGGCGCTGGGATAGCACGGCTCCAACTCCAACCTCCGAGGCGTCCACCTCCACGATGAACGGCAAGGTAGGATCCGGCTGACATAAAATGGGGACAGTGGTAAATCGTTGTTTCAATGTCTCAAAAGCCCGCACTGCCCCCTCCGTCCATTTCAGACCACGCCCCTTGTGGCTGGTCATCGCCCGACAGGGGAGCTGCGGTGGTGCTGAAATTACGCACGAACCGTCTATAGTAATTGGCAAACCCCAAGAACCTCTGAAGCTCATTCACCGTCTGGGGTTGAGGCCAGTCTCGTACAGCTTGTACCTTGGATTCATCCAGTCTTACCCCGTCGGGAGTGAGTATGGCCCCAAGGAAGGAAATCGTCGTGACATGGAACTCACTCTTCTCGGCCTTCACGAACAGAGAGTGTTGGCGGAGTCGGTCCAGAACCTGTCGTACATGGGACACATGTTCTCTCAGAGAGTTAGAGTAGATTAGGATGTCATCAATGTACACTATGACGAAGCGATCAATCAAGTCCCTAAAAATGTCATTCATGAACGCCTGGAACACGGAGGGCGCGTTAGTAAGTCCATAGGGCATGACACAATATTTATAATGTCCTCGATGGGTGATGAAGGCGGTCTTCCATTCATCCCCCTCTCTAATGCGCACCAGATTGTACGCACTCCTGAGGTCCAGTTTACTGTAGATGGAGGCCTGCCCCACCTGCTCGAGGGCTGCTGGAATCAAAGGAAGGGGGTAACGATTTTTAATGGTGATATCGTTCAAACCTCGATAGTCTATACAAGGACGCAGTCCGCCATCCTTTTTCTTAACAAAGAACGGGAGACGTAGATGGGCAAATGGCCCCTTGCTGAAGTGCCTCATCAATATACTTGCTCATTGATTCCCGTTCCGGCTGTGACAAAGGGTAGATTCGTCCGCGAGGAGGTGTAGCCCCGGATAGCAGATCAATTGCACAATCCCAGGCCCGATGCGGTGGTAACACGGTAGCCCTCTCCTTGGAGAACACCTGCGCGTAATCCTGGTACTCTGTAGGAACAACAGTAGACACCGCACCCTTCGCATCCTCCACAGTAGACGTTTTGCAAGGTAAAATGAGGCACTCAGCCCTACATACCTCACTCCAAGCCGTGATATCGCCAGACTTCCAGGAGATGACCGGATCATGGGTAACGAGCCAGGGGTGGCCGAGGACTAGCGGCTCCCGTTGAGCGGAGATGACGAACAGAATGATGTTCTCATGGTGCAGGGAGCCCACTTGTAACTTGATTTCCCCGGTACGGTGCGTAATGAACCCAGTGCCAATGGGCTCACCGTCTAGCGCGTTGACTCGCAGGGGAGGTTGAATTGGGATAAGTTGAACTCCCAACTCCTCAGCAAGACCCATATCCAGAAAGCTGGCCGCCGCTCCGGAATCAATAAGTCCTTCCAACCTGCGCACTTTCTCTCCGACAGATAAGGTAACAGGTACATACATTTGTTTAGATGTAATGTTCAAAACGGGAGTCTCACTCACCGGTTTGGCAGTTCCGAGGCGATACCCTGGGATACGGTTAGGTCGTACCGGACATTGACGAACGAAATGACCCGACTGACCACAATACAGGCATAGTCCGTCTTGCCGACGTTGTTGTCTCACCGACCCTTGTAGAGGTGACCGTCCCAGTTGCATAGGTTCCTCCTCAGACTCTCTCCTCCGCTCTGTCGATTGCATAGGACCAGTGATCGAGGGCTCCCGAACAGTGGATGCCTTGTGTTGCACTATAAGATTATCAATAGCAATGGCTATTTTGATAAACTCATGTAGCGCAGTGATATCTCCTCGACAAGCCAACTCAGTCTGTACGTCTTTGCGCAGCCCTCTTCGGAAAACTGTGAGCAAAGCAGTCTCGCTCCATCCGCTACCGGCTGCTATAGTACGGAACTCTAAAGCGTAGTCGGCTACTGTGCGACGGCCCTGCTGAAGTTCGCACAGTTGGTCTCCCACACTACGCCCAGATACTGGGTGGTCGAACACCTCTTGAAACAGTCTCTTGAACTGAACTTCCGCATTGAGCTCGGGGACCTCAGCTGCCCAAAGCGCAGTAGCCCAATCCAGTGCTCTTCCCGTTAGCAGAGAAATCATGAAATCCACCCTGCTACGGTCATCGGAAAACATAGTACGATTATATGACAGATACAGGGACATCTGGAGTAGAAACCCCTGACATTTGCCAGGTTCCCCGTCGTACCTTGTAGGTAGAGAAATCGGAGGTGCATGACGAGGACTGACCGTGCTCGGTGTGGTGCCTTCAGCCGCACCAGCGTGGAGTAGCTGTAGGAGTTCATCCATCCGTTTCTCCTGTATCTCCCATCGCCTCTGTAATTCCGCTGGATCCATGGTAATGGCGAGGTATTCTGTAATGAATACTCAGACAGAGTGGTAAGATCCAATCGCAGAATAGCGATGCTTTATTAGAGTACAGACAAGGGTATAGCTTAATCGTGGTCGGGCGGGCTGTGGTCAAAACCGGGCAAGGCATAGACAGGCAGAGGTACCAAAGGAGCGGGCTTAGTCGTAGTCGAGGGCACAGGCACAGGATCAGAGCACGGTAATCACTGGGGTAGACAAGTCTCACACTGGCTCGGCACAAAGACCCAGGTGGTCTTGCTAAAAAGGTATGATGGCATAATTGACATGCAGGATTTACACAGATCTCCACATTTATCTCAGGGATAACACCTCACAGGCTCAGTGGCACCCCAGATCCCTTTCTCTCTCCTCTCTCCCTCTCCTCTCCCTCTCTCTCAGTGCTCTGGTCTCACAGTGGGTGATCACCAGGCTGAGCTGATGCGGCCTGAAAGGCAGCATTGTTTAACGAGCAGTGCAGGGCGTGTGAGTGAGGAGACAACAGGTGGACCGTCAGACTGATGCGCCGCAGCTGGGGAAGCACCACTATTCTTGCCAGCTGTCGGCCTGAATAATAATCATTAAGAAAGGGATATTTGCAAAGAACCTAGCATGCTGCCAAGATGTTTGTCTATTCCTACATCACATATGAGGGAGGGAAAATAAGAGATGATGTTGTTCCTTCCTCTGGTTTAGTGACACTGCATGGCTTCGCTCATGGCGGATGCATTATGTAAATATTGAAATGTGTTTGGCTCCCGGCTACAGAACATGCACCCGTTACAGTGCCTAGTGAAAGTCTTCACACCGCTTGCACAGTCTTCACATTTTTCCCCCCTACAGATCTACACAACCTACTCCACAATTTCAAAATGAACTATTTGTTTTTATTTTATTACAAAATTAATAATACAAATACAAATACGAAGATGTCTTGATTGCATACGTCTTCACACCCCCTTGGTGGAAGCAGCATTGGCAGCCATTAAAGCTGTGAATCATTTTGAATGAGATTCTACCAACTTTGCACAACTCTTAGGGCAACATATATACATTGTTGAATTGCTCAAACTCAGTAAATTCTGTTGGGAATCATTGATGGACAGCAATATTCAAACCTTGTATCTGATTTTCAATCTAATTTAAGTCAGGACTGAGATTGGACCACTCAGGAACATTCAACACCTCTTGGAAAGCCATTCTGGTGTGTCTTTGGCATAACATTTGGTGTAATTGTCCCGCTGAATATTTTTTTTATATCCCAGGGTTAGGTTTTCAGAAGACTAATGTAGGTTTTCCTCTAACTTCTTACCTTGGCTTTGCTCCTATCATATTTCTTTCAATCCTGAAAAACTCCCCAGTTCCTGCCACTGACATGAAAAAAAAAAATGTATTTGTTTGCAGTGTTGTCTTGCAGTATTACTTAATGGCCTTGTTGCAAACAGAACAGATGATTTGGAGTGGATTCATTATTTTGACTTTGTCATACAGGCCAGTAATGTGGAGTGAATGCAATGTGGTTGATACTCTGTATTTTTCAAGTATTGTGGTGGCAGCGCCATGTTATATGTATGCTTGTCACCGGCAGGGACTGGGAAATTTGTCAGGATCAAAATAAATATGAAAGGAGCAAAGCCCAGGTAAAAGGTTAGAGGAAAACTCGCCGTAGTCTTCTGAAAACCTAACCCTCGGATAGAGTTGTGTTTTTCAGCGGGACAATTACACAGATTGTAAATGCCAAAGACACCAGAATGGCTTTCCAATAGGTGTTGAGTGTTCCTGAATGGTCCAGTCCCAGTCCTGACTTGAATCTGCTTGAAAATCAGATACAAGGTTTGAATATTGCTGTCCATCAATGATTCCCAACAGAATTTACTGAGTTTGAGCAATTTTGACAAAAACAATGTTAATATGTCGCCCTAAGAGTTGTGCAAAGTTGTTAGAATCTCATTCAAAATGATTCACAGCTTTAATGGCTGCAACATGTATTTTCATCAAGTATTAATATAAGTAATCAATACATTATTTTTATTAATTTGAACAATTTTCTATAATTTTTCTTTTCACATGTGGAGTAGGTTGTGTACATTGGTAAGAAGTAAATCTAATGTAATTCCTTTTGACATCAGATTTTAAGGCAGCAAAATGTGAAGACTGTGCAAGGGGTGTGTAGACTTTCACTTGGCACTGCAACTGCTGAGTCTGATCTGAATCATGATGCATGGTTCTATGCAACGGCACTCTCCAAACGTGGTACGGTAAGGGATCGACTTCATTGCTCAGGGCACACAACATATAGTGAGCTAAATTCATTTAATTCATTTGGTGTTGCTGTGGGAAGTTGTTGCCCTGAAAGCCCAATGCTGTGTCCACCTTCATTACTCTTCAATCGATCATCATCTGGGAGGCCACTTCTTTGGAAATGACTAGGCTGTGGTCTACATGCTCTTAAAGATCTCAGCCAAAACAATAGAGACAACAGAAACTGTTTCTAAATTGGGACAAAAAAGGATTACGTTATTCCAAAGTTAAGTTTATTTTTTCTTTTTTTTTGCAAGGATTTCAACACACACAATACTAGCAAATCACGACAGCACTACTGTTCTAAAAACAAATCAATATACAAATCATGTTTTATTTCATATGTGCTACCAAGCACAAAAGTAGTTGAAAGGCCACTACATTATAATGTAATGACATGTTTCCCATACATACAGTAAGTCCAAGGATCAGGCAGGATCAATAAGTCAAGCATGCTCTCCAACATAATTGTTATCATACACCATGGCCAGCAAACGGTGTGAATACTGGCACATTTTAGTAAGTAGATGCTAGTATGTTTAGAGGCAGTTTCTATGGTAACAATGTCATCTCTCCACTCTCTTGTTGACAATCAGTTAGATTCCACCAGTAATACTGATGGAAATCAAGAGTTTTAGATTAGATTAGTTTAATAGTCACATGTACAGAGTTGCAGATGTAATTACCGGGTAAAGTGAAATTCCAAACTCAGGTGGGGAGGGGGGGGGTTTATCTTAACTTCTATTGCGGACATTGCATTAATGTTTTTAAATCTCTAACAGTCTTTAATTATGAATAGATACGTGCGCTTAGATAAGTATCAAGCCTCAGCGGGCCAAAACTTTGATTTATGGTGCATCTTGACAGAAGTGCTTAGAGACCCTTAAAAATTGAGAGATGCATTAAAGCTACAGTATCTTGGCAGCTGATTCAGTCTGCAGTCAATAGAATTTAAAATACATTTAGCTTAATTATCTCACTGCCTTAAAAAGGGACTTTTGGTCCTAAATGGTTCCCCTAAAAATGGGGCTCAGTGCTGCAGACATTGAATGGAGAACATGGATATTGCACATGAAAACATAGGGACTGTAGTTCCTTGTCCATGGCTTTGTAAGCTAACAATCATCTTTCTCCAAGCGACGTAGGCATTGATGTCAAGTGTCACCCCCCTTCTCTGGTCTGGTGTGACACTGTGGTTACTGATGCTCTGTCTGAGGCCAAAGGTCGCTCATAGAGGCTCAACATAGAAGGCATGCTTCCCTAACCCTACCTATGACTGATGATGGGATGGCTCTAGCGGTGCTGTCACCACTGTTTACTGCCATGTCTCCTATCTCACCTCATCCATCAGAGGGGTGCTCATCTAGCCACATGCCCATCCAAGCACCTCATTGGACCAGGACAGACACTATTGATGGTGCTCCAAATGAATAATCATGAATCATAGTTTTGTTTTGTTTGGAGATCCATTTTTAGAGAGAGGGAAAACCACTTAGGCCTTCTACACCAGAGGGCTCCCAGTAGTTCAACAGATGCTGGCCTTAACCCTCGCACAGCAGATGTTAATGATTTATTCCATTTTTCCCAGATTAAAGCACTTTGCCTTCGACAGCCGCACTGTGGCCTATCGGAGGAATCAAGCATTTGCCATTGGATGAAATGGTTCATCACCAACAGCCACCTGTGTAGCATTACTCTTCATTAGGAAAACGCATCATACTGATCCAGTTAAATGCTTGACTCATAATAAAACACTATGATACAAAGGGATGTGTTCCATCTAGGATCAACAACTGCAACTCTTTAAAATTAGCAATAACACAATTCATCTTAACATTTTAGTCATTTAGCAGACTGTCTTATCCAGAGCAATTAGGGTTAAGTGCCTTGCTCAAGGGCACATCGACAGATTTTTCACCTAGTCGGCTCGGGGATTAGAACCAGCGACCTTTCGGTTACTGGCACAACGCTCTTTACCACTAAGCTACCTGCCGCCCTTAAGACGTTAGAGACTTTGATACGGCACAGCTTCATGGAAGAAAGGAAAAATAACACTGTTTTGTGACCACTGTCCCTTTGGAACCAACATCTTTGACATCTCCTGATTTTTAATGTTCCTAATCCAGGAGTTATCCTTGAATTTCTCCCTTGGTACTTAAATGTGCAGGGCAATGAACTAAGTCAATCTTCCGTCTACGGTCCCTTATGGGTAAAGCATTACCTTTCATTCCCTGACGACGGGCGAGATAAGAAATCGTCAGAAATCAAAGGGAGTGTATTTTCTTCAGAGCCACAAGTGCCAGATTACCCATCAGCGATGGCCGTGCACAGATGCAAAATGGAGGTTGAAAGAATAACCCGTTGTGATTTGTCAGATGGGGCGGAAGTATAATTTGTACTGATAAACAAGCCAGACTCAACGTGTGTAAATGAGCCTTACATATGGGTGGGAGTACAGCTACATGATTTCAAAAGGGGGAAAACATTACTGCGTTTGTCTGCTGCTGTGCTGTGGTGGCGGCAGCACCAATTTGGACTTTTCTCTAAGGCAATGCGAGGGAAGTTCCTTTCAATTCAGTTTCTCTTTCGCTCTCTTGATTTCCCACGGTTGAATTCACAGAACTACAGTGTGTAACATTCACATTTTGTCAACTTTGTCTTGTCTGTTTAGCAGACAAGCACATTAATTAGATATGCAGGGTATTAGACAATCCATTCCAGGGGCAGGAAGTATTTCATGCCAGATGGCAGTGTGGCTGTCCCCATCAAATCACACCTGTTCCATTGACTTCACTTCTTCACTTTTTAAAACATACCTGTTGTCTCAGCTGTTTGGCTGTACATATCAATGGGAGTAATGCTTTGCATCATAAAAAGCACAGACCAGTTGCTTTATAGGAGGGGCATCATAAAAAGCCCACACACATAGATCCATACTAAACACCACAAAGACATATACTATTGCATGCATTTCACATTGCATTTCATCTCTTAATACTTCACTTAAAAACTGAAAGCACTGTCAATCTGATCCATCATAGAATCTCTCTCTTCCAAAGACAAGCATCTATCCACAGCATTAGCATGCACAGGGGCAGATCTGACGCAATGTGATCACTTGACATTCAAAGAGAGAGAGATAAGTATTGATTATGGTGAGGAGGGTTTGGCACCTCCATGACGTAAAAACATGTACACAGGGTTGGGCAGTGCACACTCAAGTCTCTGCCGGAACCTCAGCCATTACTGCAAAGTGATTCACCCACCTACACTGTGATGGAACTCCATATGGAAAATCCATCTAGGTAGGCGAGGGTTTATCTTAATGATGTATTACATGCTCTTGCTGAAAGACTACTGCTTTGTAAAGACAATAGAGTATATTAAATAATATATTTACAGTTCTGATTCGCACACCATGATACCATACATGCCTTTACTGTAATTATCAAACGATCATGACTCCAATCTCATCTAAAGGGGATATGTTAGACTTCAGTCAATACAGATATATTTTCCTGAAGTAAGACATAGCAAATTCAATGCATTTCTAAATGTAAATGTTTTAAAGGACTTATTGATAGTTCACCTTTTTTTCCTGGTTGCTAAAATTGACAAAACAAGCAAGTATAGTATAGAGCAGGGTTCTTCAATTCCGGTCCTGGAGGGCCGAAACACCTCTGTTTTTCATCCTCTCCTTCTAATCAGGGGCTAATTCAGACCTGGGACACCAGGTGAGTGCAATTAACTACCAGGTAGAAATAAAAAACAGAAGTGTTTCGGCCCTCCAGGACCGGAATTGAACAACCCTGGTATAGAGAATCATTGTACCATCTAAACCGTTGTGAAATATATTTTCCATAACCAAAAATGAATGATAGACTCAAGCATCATTCCTAGTGGAATACATATTTTGCTATACAACTGAACAATATGAACAACATCAATATATTAGGCTTCAACTTCTTTAGCTTTTCCTATCATCTGATATGCATAACACATTGGCACAAACAATGTTTTCAGCCAGAGACTTCACAGACAGTCTGCCGTTTAAAAACGGCAATGTTCATGTCATTCGTAAATGTATGCATATTGAAGAAAACATTTTTTGACAGGTTTTTAAAACAAACCAAAAAGATAATGTGGTGTTGTTATGCCTGATTGAATGTTTTTAAAAGAATACATTAGCTATTATTGTTACTATTTCTGACAGTTTCTTGGCATGTACATACATTGCTTTATCTTTCCTCTGTATGATGCGGTTAACCTTTTCACCCTGAAAGCACTGCAATTTCTGCTGTGTGCCTCGTATGCATATTCTGCCATCCAAGAGTATGTCATTCAGTGAAGGAAGGAAATACTTTTTCTCATACACTCACAAAAGCCTGATCAATAAGAAAGCCTCTGAAGTGAGCACATTGACAAACCCGTTATGTATTGCCAGTTTTAATGGGTTCACATGCACAGGATATTCATCAAGCCGTGCGGCGCTGCAGCCTGCAGGTATACAGCCCCCGTGGTATTTTGTAGCCCTGCCCTGTAATTACTTTGCAGAGAAGATGGTAAGGGACAGGGAGACCGTGAAGGGGGAGAGGGACGTTCAATATGCCTCGCTGCCGTGCCACTTGTGTGATGCTTGTTTACTAAAGGTTTTCTTCCGTCATAAAGCAGTCAGCAGGAGGCTGAAGATCTACATCGAGTCATTTCTGCCTGGCACACCAGAACGATTTTCATCTTTGTGCACTTGTATATGAGTTGTGACTGATTGAAATTACCCCCGAGCCAACCCCATGCGAAGGAAAGCTTCTCAACAATTAGACTCCTATTATAATTTATCTGTCTCATTTTCACACGGACACTCTTCTTCAGCAGGGTTGTACAGCATGATCAGGGGCTCAACTGCTTTTAAACGACAGTGATCTTGAGGAAATTAGACCTTTGTGAACTGGAGACAGCAATTAATTGTCAACCCAACAACACTCTGAAACTGACACTGGAAGCAAACTTTTCTCAAGTACAAATGTTTTGCGTCATCTGGCCCCATTTGTTTCTAAATGTATCAGGGATCTAAATGGCCATCTCTGCCACCTTCAATGAAGTCTCCTAAGTAAACGCCAACACATTTCTTCTTGAGACGGGTCCAGGTCACAGCTCAGTAAACGCCATACACAGTTAATGAGTCACACAAGCTGCTGATTCAAGGTGAAGTTTGCGAATGCCATTTTGTATGCTTTCTAAAAGATATTATCTCAGCAATTGTGCCATCTTTGCTTTGCAGAATTGAAATAAAACAGCACCCAAGGGCAACCATCCAGCTTTAGGACATCAGCTTTGTATTTCCAGCTTATCTGCAACTTCCAGGCTCCATTAGATACAGAAAGTCCTCAACCTTCAGTCATATTGTTTCTTGACACTGAATGCTCAGGGACTGTCAATAGACTTTATTTTGCATTTCAATTGTCCCGAGATACAATTCAGACAATGCCTATATGACAAACATGTCCTTCAAATTAGAGGCATTGATAGACCCTCCATGTTTCAATTCAATGTTGAACTTGTGTATTACAGTATAGAACTACGCAGTTTCTTCAGTTGGGATTTGCAAACTGCACATAACGTATTATGCCCCCTGCATTAATATGGTAAAAACAAATCTGATTCTTACAGAATCCAGCTGGTGTTTTAGTAAGTCATCATCACAACTGTTAGCTAGCGAACTGATTATCTCTTCAGTAGTGTTCAGTATAACCTACATGTTGTTGAAAGTTTATCTAGCTTCTATAAACTCAAATTGTATTTTACATCTAAGTTACATTTACAACGGTCCTGTGATAACTGTCTGGTGGTAGCTGGCTAGCTAACTTGTCTCATGTTGCTATGACAACAACTGTGTAGCTAGAGAAGTCAACTATCACCACTGAATTATTTTGCAAGTTAGTTCTCCATACTTGTGCTACGTAAAGGCTTAATCATTCAGTCAATTGAGCTTTTCTTGTCTTTCTCATATCTCCATTTATTTTATTTTTATTTTTTTTATTTTTTTTTCACCTTTATTTAACCAGGTAAGCCAGTTGAGAACAAGTTCTCATTTACAACTGCGACCTGGCCAAGATAAAGCAAAGCAGTGCGATAAAAACAACAACACAGAGTTACATATGGGGTAAAACAAAACATAAAGTCAAAAAATACAACAGAAAATATATATACAGTGTGGGCAAATGTAGCAAGGTATGGAGGTAAGGCAATAAATAGGCTATAGTGCAAAATAATTACAATTAGTATTAACACTGGAGCAAGTGATGATGTGCAAATAGAGATACTGGGGTGCAAATGAGCAAAATAAATAACAATATGGGGATGAGGTAGTTGGGTGGGCTAACTTCAGATGGGCTGTGTACAGGTGCAGTGATCGGTAAGGTGCTCTGACAACTGATGCTTAAAGTTAGTGAGGGAGATAAGAGTCTCCAGCTTCAGAGATTTTTGCAATTTGTTCCAGTCATTGGCAGCAGAGAACTGGAAGGAATGGCGGCCAAACATTGTGTCAGTTAATGGAAGATACAGTTGAAGTCGGAAGTTTACATACACCTTAACCAAATACATTTAAACTCAGTTTTTCACAATTCCTGACATTTAATCCTAGTAAAAATTCCCTGTCTTAGGTCAGTTAGGATCACCACTTTATTTTAAGAATGTGAACTGTCTGAATAATAGTAGAGAGAATGATTTATTTCAGCTTTTATTTCTTTCATCACATTCCCAGTGGGTCAGAAGTTTACATACACTCAATTAGTATTTGGTAGCATTGCTTTTAAATTGTTTAACTTGGGTCAAACGTTTCAGGTAGCCTTCCACAAGCTTCCCACAATAAGTTGGGTGAATTTTGGCCCATTCCTCCTGACAGAGCTGGTGTAACTGAATCATGTTGGTAGGCCTCCTTGCTTGCACACGCTTTTTCAGTTCTGCCCACACATTTTCTATAGGATTGAGGTCAGGGCTTTGTGATGGCCACTCCAATACCTTGAATTTGTTGTCCTTAAGCCATTTTGCCACAACTTTGGAAGTATGCTTGGGGTTATTGTCCATTTGGAAGACCCATTTGCGACTAAGCTTTAACTTCCTGACTGATGTCTTGAGATGTTGCTTCAATATATCCACATAATTTTCCTTCCTCCTGATGCCATCTATTTTGTGAAGTGCACCAGTCCCTCCTGCAGTAAAGCACCCCCACAGCATGATGCTGCCTCCCCCGTGCTTCACGGTTGGGATGGTGTTCTTCGGCTTGCAAGTTCCCCCCTTTTTCCTCCAAACATAACAATGGTCATTATGGCCAAACAGTTCTATTTTTGTTTCATCAGACCAGAGGACATTTCTAAAAAAAGTACGATCTTTGTCCCCATGTGCAGTTGCAAACCGTAGTCTGGCTTTTTAATGGCGGTTTTGTAGCAGTGGCTTCTTCCTTGCTGAGCGGCCTTTCAGCTTATGTCGATATAGGATTTGTTTTACTGTGGATATAAATACTTTTGAGCCTGTTTCCTCCAGCATCTTCACAAGGTCCTTTGCTGTCGTTCTGTGACTGATTTGCACTTTTCGCACCAAAGTACGTTCATCTCTAGGAGACAGAACGCGTCTCCTTCCTGAGCGGTATGACGGCTGCGTGGTCCCATTGTGTTTATACTTGCATACTATTGTTTGTACAGAGGAACGTGGTACCTTCAGGCATTTGGAAATTGCTCCCAAGGATGAACCAGACTTGTGGAGGTCTACAATTTTTTTTCTGAGGTTTTGGCTGATTTCCTTTGATTTTCCCATGA
This sequence comes from Coregonus clupeaformis, assembly GCF_020615455.1. Lineage (NCBI taxonomy): Eukaryota > Metazoa > Chordata > Actinopteri > Salmoniformes > Salmonidae > Coregonus > Coregonus clupeaformis. The sequence continues at coordinate 28,788,457 of NC_059198.1, forward strand.
TGTCAAGCATAGAAGCACTGAGTTTGAAGGTAGGCCTTGAAATACATCCACAGGTACACCTCCAATTGACTAAAATGATGTCAATTAGCCTATCAGAAGCTTCTAAAGCCATGACTTCATTTTCTGGAATTTTCCAAGCTGTTTAAAGGCACAGTCAACTTAGTGTATGTAAACTTCTGAGCCACTGGAATTGTGATATAGTGAATTATAAGTGAAATAATCTGTCTGTAAACAATTGTTGGAAAAATTACTTGTGTCATGCACAAAGTAGATGTCCTAACCGACTTGCCAAAACTATAGTTTGTTAACAAGATTTGTGGAGTGGTTGAAAAACAAGTTTTAATGACTCCAACCTAAGCTTATGTAAACTTCCGACTTCAACTGTATTTAGGAAATGGAGTGAGTTATTCAGGGGTATTGGGAGGGTTTTAGTGATAGACACCACTGCATTCAGTCACGGGTCTAACATTGAGTGGAGAGGGAGGACTGGTGTGTCCTGACCTGTCAGGGAGGGGAGGGATTCTTTGTTTCAATTGTTTTGATAACAATGTATATGTTTTACTGTTTTTTTCTGGAATATTTGGTTTACAATTATTTAGTTGGCAACTGAATAGTCATTTTATAGCTATCATAAGTTACTCTTCTCCCCTTTTATCCATCAAACTGGTATTCACATCACCACAGATGGATCATGGCTAATTTAGTGATCATTTCCTGTAATCTGAGGGGTTCTAATGAGCCAAATAAGCTAATTAAATGTCTTGACGTATTACATAGGAATACATTTGACATTGCTCTACTGCAAGAGACACATCTTTTAGAGGGTGATGTCTATAGACTTCAAAACAAATACTACAAACTGGCAGCTTCTTCCTTTTTACATCTAAATCTAAAGGGGTGCTTATTCTACATAAAGCAATCTACCCCTTACAATTGAAAAAAAGTGGAAATGATAAACAGGGAAGATTTACTTACATATGTTCCACTCTGTATGGAAGGAAAATAGCATTTGTATCTATTTATGCTCCTAACTCATATGACAAAGATGTTCTCCCTTCTGTAACCAGAAGCCTGCTCAATTTATCGGATGATACGCTTATTATTGGAATTGACATGAATGCCATTATTGATTCTAAGCTAGATAGATCTGGACCTTCTCATAGCTCATCACAAGTGAATGATTCCAATGCACTTAAACTATTTCTTAAAGATCTTAATCTTAATGACTGTTGGAGATTTCATAATCCCACAACTATACATGCTTTTCGCTTTCTCCAGAATTGTCTATGTTTTAACATCTACTGATATTACAGGCAACATGGAATTTATAAAAACATTACCGGCCATTCAATCTGATCATAATCCCATTCTTTGTACATGTCTAATCTTCCCAATGAAAAAGTTTGCACTGAGATAGAGGTTTAATAATACTTTACTACACAACTCTGACTTCATCTTACAGTTTAGATCCAATAAATGAAAAATAAAATAAAACATTTACCACTCAGTGGAGGACTCAACTATGGTATAGTTAACTGTAAAAGGTTTCATAAGAGGAAACACTACACATTTTCCCTCTGATTTACAGAAATTAAGACTTCAGAAAATCAGTGAATTGGAAAATCATTGTAAAATGCTGGAAGACTCTCTTAAAAACAACTATTCAACAGAGAGAGAAATTGAGCTAAAAACAAGTAGACTGGAACTTAATGACCTGTTGCGATGTAGCGCAGAATTCTTTATAATAATAATAATAATAATAATATGCCATTTAGCAGACGCTTTTATCCAAAGCGACTTACAGTCATGTGTGCATACATTTTTACGTATGGGTGGTCCCGGGGATCGAACCCACTACCCTGGCGTTACAAGCGCCATGCTCTACCAATTGAGCTACAGAGGACCAGAGGGTGCTACCAAAATACTATTTTCAAGGGAGTAGGCCTAGCCTCTTACTGGTGCTGCAGCTTAAACATGCTGAAACAAGATCATCAATACAGCTGATCAGATCTCCTACTAAGGGACTGATATCTGATCCTACAGAAATAAATACAACTTTTAGAGCACATTATTCAGATTTATACAGTTCCTCACATAGCTTTGATACTTCTGCTTCTTGGCAGTTCCTGGAGAACCTTACATTGCCCAAACTCTCTCAAGAAGAAACAGTTTTATTAGAGGAACCTGTCACTTTATCTGAACTTAAAGCTGCTCTTTTAAATGTGAAGAACGATAAAGCACCTGGTATTGATTGAATACCTCCTGAACTCATTCTCAACTTTTGGGATGAGCTAGGACCAGTTATTCTTGAATCGCTCAACATTGCTATTGAAAAAGGACAATTCCACAGAGACATCAATACAGCTATTATATCCCTAATCCCTAAGAAAGGAAAAGACCTCACAAATGGTGCTAATTTTCGGCCAATCAGTTTAATCGGAACAGAAATGAAGATGTATGCCAAAGTTCTAGCCATGCACCTAGAGAAAGTTATTAACAAGCTCATACATCCTGACCAAACAGGGTTTATTAAGGGTCGACAGGCAGCCGATAACATGCGCCGCCTGTTTCATGTGGTTGCAGAGGCTTCTAATCTGGATACCCCGTGTGCAATGTTATCATTAGATGCAGAGAAAACCTTTGACCGCTTAGAGTGGGAATATTTATGGCTTGTTCTTGAACATTTTGGTTTTGGGGTTAGATTTATACATATGATTCGCACCATGTATGTGAATCCTTCTTCTATTATATCTACAGGCACTACCCATTCTAATCCATTTACCATACAACAAGGATGTAAACAAGGTGGTCCCACCTCCCCTATGCTATTTGCTCTCTCTCTTGAACCGCTGGCACAAAGCATACGTCAAAATTCGGCTTCCTCACATATCAAAATCAAACAAACTGAACAAGCAATTTCTCTGTATGCAGATGACATACTGCTCTATGTCGCAAACGCTCAGAAATCCATCCAGCCAATAATGTCTATTTTCACAGCATTCAGCTCATGGTCTGGTTACAAGATCAACTGGTCTAAATCAGCTCTACTACCTATTAACTCCGCTATGGGAAGCGTGCAACTACCACCCATGATCCCAGTGAAGAAACAAATCACCTACTTAGGCATTACCATATCCCCCTCTAGTCACACTACTTGCAGGAAGAACTACTTAGAAACCTTTCAAAAGATCCAAAAAGACATAAAAAGATGGTCAGCTATGGCCACTTCTTTGCATGCTAGAATCTCGATTATTAAAATGAATGTCCTCCCTCGGATCAATTTTATGACTTCCATGTTACCACTGCCTCCTCCTATAGACTATTGGTCTAAACTTGACTCTGTCATAAAGAAGTTAATTTGGGGGAGAAAGAGACCACAGATTAAATATGCAACACTACAGAGAACTAAAGCATAAGGTGGACCTGCAGTTACAAATCAAATATTGTATCACCTATCGTTCCAAATGAATTTCCTGAAGACCTGGTTAAACCCAGAGGCTTCTGTTTCTTGGCGTGCTATAGAAGAGTCAATAGTTTCACCAATTAGATTACAAGATTTATTATTTTCTGGATTGACTCCTAAAAAATGTGCATTATTATTTGGACCCATTATAGCATACTCAGTAAATGTGTGGAAAGCTACAGAGAAGCATATGAGATCTAATCTTAAATGGCATTCATACTCTCCAATATGGTGTAATAACGAATTATTAGCGTGTAAAAAACCATTTACATCAGATTCTTGGTCTAAGAAGGGTATTTATACTTTCAAAGACATATTCAATTTGAATGAACTCCTCCGTTTCCAGGAAATCCGGCAGTGTTTTAATGTCCCAGGTTCATCATTTTGTCTTTACCTTCAACTCCACCTATCCATGCGAGCCTATGGGGTCCCCTGGGGAGCAGGACTAGCGATACACCCATTGGTCAAACTTCTAACGGACAGACACCTCTCAAAAGGAGTTGTTTCTAATATCTATAGTCAATTAATTCTAGCAGCACAAAAACCATTAACTCTATCCACTGTATGGGGAAATTATTTTACACTTGCTGACAGACAAATCAATTGGGAGACAGTATGGAAAAATATTTTTGAACTCTTAACCAACGGGCCTAGACATCAGTACTATAAGCTACAACACCAACAGGTCTTAACCGCTTGACAAGATCGTTGGTGTTGTATTGAGGCTGTGATCACTGCTGGTCCTATGCTTCTCTGCGTGATGGTCCCTCAGGCGAAGGCCCGTACTGATGCTCTCACAGCAACACCAATCCACTCCTGACACCAATGTAGCAAATTCATTCGGTCAGGGTTTGACCGAATGGGACTTCATGACCTAGCAGCTGCCAATCCAACACCTAAAGGTTACTGCAAGTTTCACTCCGTTGATATACGTGCGTGCACGTAGGTGGAGAGGGATTGGTGGTCCTCTGTAGCTCAGCTGGTAGAGCACGGCGCTTGTAACGCCAAGGTAGTGGGTTCGATCCCCGGGACCACCCATACACAAAAAAATGTATGCACGCATGACTGTAAGTCGCTTTGGATAAAAGCATCTGCTAAATGGCATATTATTATTATATTTGGAGTAGCAGACACCTTTTGGTAACAAGATATGCTTGCCGTTCCCACTCCCATTCACAAGGGGGCGATAGCAAAGTATTTTATTTTTGTATTTTCATTTTGTGAAAGCAGGGAAGAGTCGCCTTCCCTTGCTAGTAGTAGCTGGCAGCCTGGCTAGCTGGCTTTAACCTGGCTAAAAACATAGCAAGCTAGCTAGCCTTTTTAGCTTCCCACATCTCCATGTGAAATAAGGCGTCTCAATTTTCAGGTATTACAAGGAGCTGCCCCTTTTGTGATGAAAAACGTCATTGCAACACTGAATCTTCTGTCTGCGTACAGCTTGCAGAACAGTGGAGGCTGCTGAGGGGAGGACGGCTCATAATAATGCCTGGAACGGAGCAAATGGAATGGCATCAAACACATGGAAACCATGGAAACCATGTGTTTGGTGTATTTGAAACCATTCCACTTATTCCACTCCAGCCATTACGACGAGCCCGCCCTCCCCAATTAAGATGCCACCAACCTCCTGTGTTGCAGAAGCTTAAGACATTCTACGAAGAGGCCCTATTGAGGAGGGTACTGATGTGGTACTGATGCTGGGGCCGCTATAGTATTGTGGTATTGTAACTGCAGATTTTGGCATGCTGTTGTACCATATGTTTCTCAGCTCTGTCTACAAAGCATGACTGGTCTCTTTGATTACACTTTACACATTGTTAACCATATACCCAGAGCATCTGGGTTTGAGCACTCCAGTATGTCATGCCTAGCTAACTTCTCTACAACATGCAGAGCATCTACTGCAATCAATTCTGAAACAAAGCATGTATGCCTTATACGAGAAAGTAATGTTTTCCTTTATCTTCAGTATGATTCCTAATTGTATAGTACTTGATATCACTTTTTTTCAACAACAGAATAATGCTTTGTTGCCTTGTCCAGGAAACAACCAGTTACCATGCCGGATTAAAGGTACTATGTCTTCACAAAGTTATGCATGAGTTTACTTTGGTTCTAAATCGACTAATGTGACAACCTATCACCACCACCAGTAGACTCATCATCATCATCTTCATCATTATCATCATCATCATCATAAGCATCACTAATTACAATGGCTTCAGAAAGTATTCATACCCCCTGACTTATTCCACATTTTGTTGTGTTACAGCCTGAATTAAAATGGATTCAATATATTTGTTTTTCTCACCCATCTACACACAATACCCCATAATGACAAAGTAAAAACATGTTTATAGAAATGTTTGCAAATTTATTGAAAATGAAATACAGAAATATCTCATTTACATAAGTATTCACACCCCTGAGTCAATACTTTGTAGAAGCACCTTTGGTGGCAATTACAGCTGTGAGTCTTTTTGGGTAAGTCTCTAAGAGCATTGCACACCTGGATTGTACAATATTTGCCCATTATAATTTTTGTAATTCTTCGAGCTCTGTCAAGTTGATTGTTGATCATTGCTAGACAGCCATTTTCAAGTCTTGCCATAGATTTTCATGCCGATTTAAGTTGAAACTGTAACTAGGCCACTCAGGAATATTCGATGTCGTGTTGGTAAGCAACTCCAGTGTAGATTTGGCCTTGTATTTTAGATTATTGTCCTGCTGAAAGGTGAATTTGTCTCCCAGTGTCACGATCGCCTATGAAATACGACCAAAGCGCAGCGTTGGGAGTGAACATGACTTTAATGTTGAAATAACGACAAAACAAAACACGATCCGTAACGTCCTCAGTACATAGACTGAACATAGAACAAAAACCCACAAACAAACAGTGAAACACAACAGTATATATATGGCTCCCAATCAGAGATAACGAGCCGACAGCTGACACTCGTTACCTCCGATTGGGAGTCATTGACCAATCACCACTAAACACAAACAAAATGAAACTCACCCACCCCCAACACCACCAAATGAGATACACCCTGGCTCTAACACACAGTCCTAGAACCAGAGTGTGACAGTACCCCAAAGCGCGGACTGCGACCGCGCCTAACTACAAGCAAACAGGGGAGGGCTGGGTGGGCATTCCTCCTCGGCGGAGGCTCCGGCCCGGGCTTCCCTCCCCACTTCCTCTCCAACCCCCAAAGTACCCCTGGGCCTGTCCAGCCCCGCTGGCCGGAACCGGACTGACGACACGCGCCCTGGCTTGGTGCGTGGATCCTGGCTGGACGGCTCTGGCGGATCCCGGCTGGGACGGCTCTGGCGGATCCCGGCTGGGACGGCTCTGGCGGATCCCGGCTGGACGGCTCTGGACGGATCCCGGCTGGACGGCTCTGACGGATCCCGGCTGGACGGCTCTGGCGGATCCTGGCTGGACGGCTCTGGCGGATCCCGGCTGGAAGGCTCTGGCGGATCCCGGCTGGACGGCTCTGGCGGATCCTGGCTGGAAGGCTCTGCGGATCCCGGCTGGACGGCTCTGGCGGATCCTGGCTGGAAGGCTCTGGCGGATCCCGCTGGACGGCTCTGACGGATCCCGGCTGGACGGCTCTGACGGATCCTGGCTGGACGGCTCTGGCGGATCCTGGCTGGAAGGCTCTGGCGGATCCCCGGCTGGACGGCTCTGGCGGATCCCGGCTGGACGGCTCTGGCGGATCCTGGCTGGAAGGCTCTGGCGGATCCCGCTGGACGGCTCTGGCGGATCCCCGGCTGGACGGCTCTGGCGGATCCTGGCTGGACGGCTCTGACGGATCCTGGCTGGCCGGCTCATGGCTGGCTGACGGATCTGGCTGCTCGCGGCTGGCTGACGGATCTGGCTGCTCGTGGATGGCTGACGGATCTGGCTGCTCATGGCTGGCTGACGGATCTGGCTGCTCATGGCTGGCGGAAGGATCTGGCTGCTCATGGCTGGCGGAAGGCTCTGGCTGATCCTGTCTGGCGGAAGGCTCTGGCTGATCCTGTCTGGCGGAAGGCTCTGGCTGATCCTGTCTGGGCGGACGGCTCTGGCTGGACAGGGCTGACGACGCACCCCGTAGGCTCGGGTGCGTTGAGCAGGGACAGGCAGAACCGCACTGGGGACACACACCCCTGGCCCTACACGGGGATCAGGAACGGGCCGGACCGGACTGGAAACACCCCCAGTACCTCTCGCCGTGCCTCCACACTTTCCATCCCCCTTCGTAACCAGTGGCCCCCTTAAACTGGCGGCCATATCTGCCAACCTCCTGCACTCCTCCAACCCGTACACCTGCTGCCCCGACGTCGTGAGCCCCCCTAAAAATTTTCTGGGGGTCTCTCCTCTCCGTGGACCAGGCCTCCATCATTCTCGCCCAAATCTCGCTCCTCTGTTTCCAATTATCGCCCTTCAGCTCCTGGACACGCTGCTTGGTCTGGTCTTGTGGGTTTTTCTGTCACGTTCGCCATGAAATACGACCAAAGCGGCAGCGTTGGGAGTGAACATGACTTTAATGTTGAAATAACGACAAAACAAAACACGATCCGTAACGTCCTCAGTACATAGACTGAACATAGAACAAAAACCCACAAACAAACAGTGAAACACAACAGTATATATAGTAGCTCCCAATCAGAGATAACGAGCCGACAGCTGACACTCGTTACCTCCGATTGGGGAGTCATTGACCAATCACCACTAAACACAAACAAAATGAAACTCACCCAACCCCAACACCACCAAATGAGATACACCCTGGCTCTAACACACAGTCCTAGAACCAGAGTGTGACACCCAGTGTCTGTTGGAAAGCAGACTGAACCAGGTTTTCCTCTAGGATTTTGCCTGTGCTTATAGCTTTATTCCATTTTTTTAATCCTAAAAAACTCCCTAGTCCTTGGTGATCACAAGCATACCCATAACATGATGCAGCCACCACCATGCTTGAAAATATGAAGAGTGGTACTCAGTTAATTGTTGTGTTAGATTTGCCCCAAACATAACACTTTGTATTCAGGGCAAAAAGTTAATTGCTTTGCCACATTTTTTGTAGTTTTACTTGCATGTTTTGGAATATTTTATTCTGTACAGGCTTCATTCTTTTAACTCTGTCGTTTAGGTTAGTTTTGTGGAGTAACTACAATGTTGTTGATCCATCCTCAGTTTTCTCATATCACAACCATTGGCTTCATGGTGAAGCCCCTGTGCAGTTTCCTTCCTCTCCGGAAACTGAGTTAGGAAGGACGCCTGTATCTTTGTAGTGACTGGGTGTATTGATACACCATCCAAAGCCTAATCAATAACTTCACCATGCTCAAATGGATATTCAATGTCTGCTTTTTTTTCTATCAATAGGTGCCCTTCTTTGCGAGGCATTGGAAAACCTCCCTGGTCTTTGTGGTTGAATTTGTGTTTGAAATTCACAAACACAGATTCAGAGACCTTACAGATAATTGTATGTGTGGGGTACAAAATCATGTTAAACACTATTATTGCACACAGAGTGAGTCCATGCAACGTATTATGCGACTTGTTAAGCACATTTTTACTCCTGAACTTATTTAGCCTTGTCATAACAAAGGTATTGAATACTTATTGACTCAAGACATTTCAGCTTTTCATTTTTGTTACTTTGTAAACATTTCTAAAAACATAATTCCACTTTGACATTATGGGGTATTGTGTGTAGGCCTGTGACACAAAATCTCAATGTAATCTATTTTAAATTCAGGCTGTAACAGAACAATATGTGGAAAAAGTCAAGGGGTGTGAATACTTTCTGAAGGTACTGTATGTCTTTCTCCAATGGCAATATATCGAACAGGACAGCTTTGTCTCCTCCACTCCTTACTGTCATGAGAAGCTGTAATTATTTTCAGTATCCGCAGCACGATCTCACTCTCTTCCACATATAACCAAGCTAAAGCAACTTGCATACAAAATAGCTGACTCTATCTTTAAGCTGCATAATCAAGATAAGAAAGACGGGGACAGGAAAAGGGAGATGCGGGATGCTAATGTGAGGCAAAGCTCCAGCGACAGCAGCTATGAAACTGTGTGAGGATGTTTTAAAAACGTCAAAACTCTCCCGGTTTAGCTGCAAATATCAAGTTAGGTTGCTCATCCCACCACCATTCACAAAGATGTGGAAAGTAAATGGTGTCATGAAAATGAAAGGTAAACAAGAGGAAGAAAAAAGCGTAGATTTTTGTTTTTTGTTTTCGTAGCCTGCTGTCTGTATGCATACATGTTTCGTTCAACATATTGATATAGCACTTGTGCCAAGTGCCAGGTGCGCGCGTAATAGATGAGTATACCTTTTCTTTTGCTTGTCAACTGTGTAAGCCGATGGTTTACGCACCACTATATGCAACAGCTCAAGCTGTTGTGGTAATATGTTTGGCTGAGGATCAGCTGAGCATTAGGCTCTTGTCATGGCAACCTTTGTAAGCGAACCACCACTTTCTCAATACTCATGCAAATAAGGCCTACTCCAATATCGTGAATCAATTTAGAATTTCATTATAAATGTCACACATTCATCAAAGTGGTGCCGTAGATACACAAAAATAATGCAATATACAATATTTTGATATTTGTTAAAAAAATATGTATAGACAGATATTGCAACAAGACTTGTAAACAAAATGTACAAACACGTAGTCTATACAATATATATTTGCATACAAGATGAATAGCAAATACCCCTTATATTCAACCAAGTAGATGTAGGCTGCACCCCCTGTCCCAAGCGCTAGCTCTGCCTATATCGATAGAGTCATATTGTTATCTGTATAGGTCTTACTTCAACCATATGAATATGTGACAATGGGTATGAATCACAGGATATAAACAAATATTTGTCATTGAATAAAATCAACTGCACTTCAAAATCTCTGAGATAATTCAATCATATGATGTCACTTTTACGGTGATAAATCCATACCCTAACTTAGCCTGCATGGGTCTTTATATACGTCACAAACCCTTCTTTCACATTAATGACTAAATGTATTACCATGCTCAGAGGCATGCAACCAAGAGCCTACATAGTCACCGATTAATTATATCTGCGGTGTACTAACTGCACATGGTGCAGCAATATGTTACAGTAGGCTAAGTATTTCTGTGTACTGTAGGCTATGTCATGCAGACTCACCAGTACAGATTAGCCCTGTTGACTGGGTCAGTTCCTAGTGTCCTCACGGACTTGGCGCGCCTAGCACATCGGGCTGTACTCTGGATGTCATACAGTATGTTGCTTATTCTGTAGCCTACCATCCTGCATGCAAACTTAGATTTTGAACATTTAAAACCTAGAGAAATTATCCGATAAGGTTACGCCTTGACGTCAGCAAGGATGTGCGCACTAGTGGTACATTTAGCACATTTTTCATAATGTAATTAAGTAGGAAAGTAACACAGTTGTCATGTAATTCTCAGAAAACCCATGAAACGTAGCCATGACAGAAATATTATATGGTTCAAGGCGAACTCTAGCGGTAAGGAGGGTCCGTTCGCTGTCCATGGTGCTGAAATGCATTTCAGGCAATAGGGGCTACTTCTATGTTTGCGTCCCTTTTACTTTTGCGTTTCAATTGCATATTACATTCAAGGAACATAACATGAGATAAGATCAAGAGGTTTGGGGGACGGCAACGCTGAATTTCTATTTAGTCAACATGATTGTGTATTTCCCTATATGGGAAAGATTATATTAAACCTAACTATATGAAATAAATTAGAAAGCGATCTACATGAACGCCCTACAGTTTAGATGCCTAGATTTGATCGTCACTGATAAAATAAACACATTCCAAACAACTTAAACTATGCATGTTACCATAAAGGCATGTGCAAAATTAGTTTTAGTTTTATGCATGAATATGCAACTTCAAATCTACATTTTACGCTGCTAACTCAAGGATAAGTGATATGCTACAATGTGTTGCTAACACACGTAGCCATTGGAATATGGCTCATGTGTGAAAACTATTCTTGCTAATAACATGCAATCACTTTTACATCGTTGACTTTCAATGTACTGTGCCGATATTTAAAGACACAACTGAAACGTGTTCGTTGAATTTGTTTGAGAATTAAGTCGTATTGTGTTTACTGCGGCATTGAAGCGTATTAGAGGACAGCATTCCTCCACTACCCAGAAACATTTAATCGCTTACCTGCTTACAACAGCGGAGCAGAAGCCCTCTAGCCTTTCCCGATCCAAAACTGGAACCCTATGTCACCATGAACCCCAAGACATTTTCAAGGAGGCAGCAGATTTCTGATGAAAAATCCAGGGTTCTGTTGGTCTCGGGAATACAAGAAATGCAGCTCCTCACTGCGTCAAGCACAAGCCTCAAAGATCCATTAAACAGTGTGATTAATTCAAGGCAGAGAGCCCTGATCGAAATCTCTTTCACTCCTTGCCTTTATGTATTCCGAACAGACCAGGAGTCGGGAGTTTCCATTACGCTACGACAGGACTATTTTCTCAATCATATCCGGGCTGACACCACGTTTCAACCATCATCGGCGGGTTATAATTTCAGTTGGGAATCGGATTGGAGAATTAACTATGAGAAGGAGAAGAAGCATGTTGATCCTCAAGCCACGTTGGGGTGAAGTTAAATCTCATAATAAGATTGTTTGTCACCGCAAGGCTATAAATGGTGGAGTTCAACACAGTCTGGAGGGTAATTGTAAATCCTTTTGTTGAAGTGTGCCACTGCACCTCTAAATATAGTATTGATCAGCCATATATATTATAGGCCCTATATATATATAACCTGGCCTCACAACATTTTCATGTAGAAAAATGTTATCAACCTATTTGTTAAATGGTGGAACTTCATCAAGATAATGTTGATAGGCATGGTTAATTTGCATGCACACATGGCTTGTACATACTGAGGTACATGATTTGACTAAATACTTAATGGGACACTTTTGTAATAAGTATATTTTTTTGATAAATCAATTACATAATATTTCCCCTTCATTTTGTGTTTGTCAACATGGCAGAAAGAAAAGCTGGTATAGCTTTCCAAAATACAAACTGATATTGATATAAAGACGTTGAAAATAACTGTACATTGAAACCATCCAGTACTACTTGGGCCATGCCATAACAACCACAGGTCGTTCAACACCTGAAGCTAGATATTGGCAGCCATTGATTCCCATTAGAGCTCTTACATTTGATTTATAGAAAGTGCAGCCTGATGTCCTCTATGGTGACGTAGGCTGGATGGGGGATGACCGGTGCGGCCAGCCAGCACAGCAGCGGGCTTGTGAGGAGTTGGCGCAGGAGGCTGCATTGCCCCTGTCTCATTGCAGCACTCAGGCTCTGGACATAGGCAGGCAGGCGGGCGGCCGGGCAGCATGGTTCTGCTGCTGCAGCACTGGGGTTGGCAGGAGCACTGAGTCACTCTCACTAATATCTTTATGATACTGGGGGAACCCTGCTGCTGGGCTGGCCTGTGTTTCCCTGGCCCTGGCTGTTGCAGTGCTGGATGTCTTTGGCCTGGTACAGCAGCTGCACCTCAGTCAGGCATCAGGGGCTACAGCACTCTCTCTGAGACGTTTGGGTTATTCCTCCATCCTCCCTTGGCCTCCAGTCAAACACTAATTATTCTGTTTCAGCAGGCAGAACTAATTAATTTAGGTTGGAACCTGCCCCCCTCCCCCCCTCCCCCACACACACACACACCCCAATTGAACATTAATACACTAACCACAAACAACATACCCAATTCTGTTTATCTCTGCACAGTCCATCAAAACCTACAGTTCAGGAGCTGTGCTGTATCTTTTCGATAATAATTTATTTCCAACAAAAAATGTCTTTGATCATAACCAAAGTGAATGGACTGTCAACCAAAGTTTGCTGCGTAGCTAACAGTAAACATGGCACTAACATCAAATGAATGAGGAAGTAGATGTCAATGCTAGTGAATCTGGATCTGAACTGTTTTAAATGATACATCATATGAACAGGAACTTTCTGCTCTATACTGTTTCTGTTCTATTCTGTGACAGAACAAATGGGATTGATTTCTGAGGCAGTGAAGCAGTGAAGTAAAGGGGAAAATGACAGTACCACTGCATGTCATCTACAGTACTTTGATATGTTTGTCTGTTCATAGACATTGACACCAATGTGCACTGGGGAATACAGTACAGGTTCTAGGAATAACTGCTTAAGCATGTAAAGCCAACATAAAATATTTTAAGTAGCTTTCAATGCGAAATATCATATTTTAATGTCAGTAAGTGGAGTATTGGGGAAAGAAGGCAAAGCAGGCCAATAGGTGGGAATGTCGGGTGTTATTTATTCAAATCCTCCATTTACTGGCTAAGCCTGTTTGGGGCTGAGGAGAAGAGACGACAGGACTAGTTATAATTCAGGGCAGGACATGGTGAGTGGCAGTTGGTATAATGGAGCATCTGCTGACACTGAATGCTCCAGATCCATCTTAACATCTGGGTGGTGGGACAGACGAACAGATGCCTACTTCAGCAGCTCTCCTATTGATGGTGTTGCGTCAAGGTAAATGAGATCCCATCAACTCGGAGGTTGTTTGAAATGTTTGTTTAAACACCCCCTGTAACATGGTTGTCATTGTCTGCGCATTAAATCATGAATCCGGTGTCACAGATGAAGTACTACAACACCTTTGATATTGCCCAGTGGAGAATGTATTGATTCATGTTTTGAAGTGACATGGATGGGATTGTTTCGTCTTAAAAAGAGCAACCGAAACGGTATTTGCCCTTTTCTAAATGTTAAATGAGGGATAGTTGATTTAATTGCCCAGTGGTATTGCGTATTGTCTAAACTAGATTGAGTAAATCCATGTTTAGAGGATTAGAGGGTTTGAGCCCTGTGACCAAAGGACCTCTTTTTAGGAATGGAAATCTCAATGCATAAAAAAAGTAATAAAATGGAAGAGATTAAAAGAGGGTCTTTCTATACAAATGGACATAACCATTAAAATGTTCGAACTTGTATTTCACTTAATACCAACACAAGTAATCCAGATCATCCAAACCTAAATCAATATTGCTCAGTAAAGTCAGTGAGGATAACGTATGACTCTGCTGTTCTGACATTGTTCTTATGAAAATCAGATATTAATTATGCACTGGCCTATTATGACAGTATTCATAAGCATAAAATAATGTTTTCCTTTGTTAATATATACATATGAATGGAAGTGTAGATAAAGCTAGATATGAATCCAGATACATAAAGAAATCATACAACCAAAGCATATCTTTGTTTGACACTGACAGTGCTTTTAATAGAAAATGAATCTGTACTCTAACGTGAAAAACACATTGCAGATTCCAGACCATCTAACGAGTACAATGGAAATCATGTTTAGTCTCAAAAATGTCTAACATTATGTGATAGTTCTCAAAACATTTGGTGGGGTGGGGCAAATGTTCTCCTTGCACAAAAACTGTCCAGTTCTGTTGATGATTATACAATGTTTGTATAAAACATTCACCTGATGTTGTGTTTTCAGAACACATTTTGTCTGTTCTTTACCTGGAAACCTAATGACAACGTTTGAGGAATGTTCTGTGGTGGTTGTTACAGATGTTGTGCACAACGTTTTAGTGAATGTTAGGAGATCATTCCAAGGATATTTAAATTAAAACATTTTCTACAAAAAAAACATTTAGTTATGTCTGTAACTTTCTCACTGATCATTATTCACGATTCATTCAGGATTATCCGTAATCATGGTAGCATCCACATGAATGTAGAAGTGTTTAGAAACATATTCTATTCTTATTTACAATGAAAGTGACTCCAAAATGACACAATACAGTATTTATCAATCATTTCTATTGCTCAGAGAGTGAGGCGGATACATAGCGTTTTGCAACAGAACATGATTATTTGTCTCTCTGAAATGAAATCATCAAGTGATAGATTTCAAACAAATACATGTCTGTCATTGAGCAACCCCATGCCATGATTAGATGGTGAAAAATACACCAATCTCTTTTATAAGTTCTTTAAACAATAAAAGCAACATTTCGAAAATGTCTGAAAATGGATATATAGCATTTTGGAATGAAACTCTTCATATGTACACATGTAATGAGCACCAATATGGTTCTCTTGAATAAAGGCAATAGATAAAATAAATTGTTGAAAAGCCCAAGGAAAACATTAAAACCTGAACCAATGCTACTGTACCAATTTCTGTTTGGTAGCGTTTGGGCTACGAACTAATGGAAAGGGAACTCATCTGAAGGTGACAGGTACAGGTTAAAAAAACAAAATAAATGGAAGTATAAAGGTCGTTTTGTGCCTACCCAGAAAAAGACCAAAGAGCTGTCAAAGGACACCAGAAACAAAATTGTAGACCTGCACCAGGCTGGGAAGACTGAATCTGCAATAGGTAAGCAGCTTGGTTTGAAGAAATCAACTGTGGGAGCAATTATTAGGAAATGGAAGACATACAAGACCACTGATAATCTCCCTCGATCTGGGGCTCCACGCAAGATCTCACCCCGTGGGGTCAAAATGATCACAAGAACGGTGAGCAAAATCCCAGAACCACACGGGGGACCTAGTGAATGACCTGCAGAGAGCTGGGACCAAAGTAACAAAGCCTACCATCAGTAACACACTACGCCGCCAGGGACTCAAATCCTGCAGTGACAGACGTGTCCCCCTGCTTAAGCCAGTACATGTCCAGGCCAGTCTGAAGTTTGCTAGAGTGCATTCGGATGATCCAGAAGAGGATTGGGAGAATGTCATATGGTCAGATGAAACCAAAATAGAACTTTTTGGTAAAAACTCAACTCGTCGTGTTTGGAGGACAAAGAATGCTGAGTTGCATCCAAAGAACACCATACCTACTGTGAAGCATGGGGGTTGAAACATCATGCTTTGGGGCTTTTTTTCTGCAAAGGGACCAGGACGACTGATCCGTGTAAAGGAAAGAATGAATGGGGCCATGTATCGTGAGATTTTGAGTGAAAACCTCCTTCCATCAGCAAGGGCATTGAAGATGAAACGTGGCTGGGTCTTTCAGCATGACAATGATCCCAAACACACCGCCCGGGCAACGAAGGAGTGGCTTCGTAAGAAGCATTTCAAGGTCCTGGAGTGGCCTAGCCAGTCTCCAGATCTCAACCCCATAGAAAATCTTTGGAGGGATTTGAAAGTCTGTGTTGCCCAGCGACAGCCCCAAAACTTCACTGCTCTAGAGGAGATTTGCATGGAGGAATTGGCCAAAATACATTTTACATTTACATTTTAGTCATTTAGCAGACGCTCTTATCCAGAGCGACTTACAGTTAGTGAGTGCATATATGATTTTGTTTTTTTGTTTTTTCATACTGGCCCCCCGTGGGAATCAAACCCACAACCCTGGCGTTGCAAACGCCATGCTCTACCAACTGAGCTACATCCCTGCCGGCCATTCCCTCCCCTACCCTGGACGACGCTGGGCCAATTGTGCGCCGCCCCATGGGTCTCCCGGTCGCGGCCGGCTACGACAGTGTGTGAAAACCTTGTGAAGACTTACAGAAAACGTTTGACCTGTGTCATTGCCAACAAAGGGTATATAACAAAGTATTGAGAAACTTTTGTTATTGACCAAATACTTATTTTCCACCATAATTTGCAAATAAATTCATAAAAAATCCTACAATGTGATTTTCTGGATTTTTTTCTCTCATTTTGTCTGTCATAGTTGACGTGTACCTATGATGAAAATTACAGGCCTCTCTCATCTTTTTAAGTGGGAGAACTTGCACATTTGGTGGGTGACTAAATACTTTTTTTCCCCACTGTACACAACATGCCTACCACTTTGAAGATGCAACATGTTTTTTATTTTGAAACAAACAAGAAAAAGACAAAAGAAACAGAAAACTTGAGCATGCATACCACAGATTCTCAATTGGATTGAGGTCTGGGCTTTGACTAGGCCATTCCAAAATATTTAAATGTTTCCCCTTAAACCACTCGAGTGTTGCTTTAGCAGTATGCTTAGGGTCATTGTCCTGCTGGAAGGTGAACCTCCGTCCCAGTCTCAAATCTCTGGAAGACTGAAACAGGTTTCCCTCAAGAATTTCCATGTATTTAGCTCCATCCATCATTACATCATTTCTGACCAGTTTCCCAGTCCCTGCGAATGAAAAACATCCCCACAGCATGATGCTGCCACCACCATGCTTCACTGTGGGAATGGTGTTCTCAGGGTGATGAGAGGTGTTGAGTTTGCGCCAGACATAGCGTTTTCCTTGATGGCCAAAAAGCTCAATTTTAGTCTCATCTGACCAGAGTACCTTCTTCTATATGTTTGGGGAGTCTCCCACATGCCTTTTGGCGAACACCAAACGTGTTTGCTTATTTTTTTCTTTAAGCAATGGCTTTTTTCTGGCCACTCTTCCGTAAAGCCCAGCTCTGTGGAGTGTACGGCTTAAAGTGGTCCTATGGACAGATACTCCAATCACTGTGGAGCTTTGCAGCTCCATCAGGATGATCTTTGGTCTCTTTGTTGTCTCTCTGATTAATGCCCTCCTTGCCTGCTCCGTGAGTTTTGGTGGGCGGCCCTTTCTCGGCAGGTTTGTTGTGGTGCCATATTCTTTCAATTTTTTAATAATGGATTTAATGGTGCTCCATGGGATGTTCAAAGTTTCTGATATTTTTTTATAACCCAACCCTGATCTGTACTTCTCCACAACTTTGTCCCTGACCTGTTTGGAGAGCTCCTTCATCTTCATGGTGCCGCTTGCTTGGTGGTGCACCTTGCTTAGTGGTGTTGCAGACTCTGGGGCCTTTCAGAACAGGTGTATATATACTGAGATCATGTGACACTTAGATTGCACACAGGTGGACTTTATTTAACTAATTATGTGACTTCTGAAGGTAATTGGTTGCACCAGATCTTATTTAGGGGCTTCATAGCAAAGGGGGTGAATACATATGCACGCACCACTTTTCCGTTACTTATTTTGTAGAATTTTTTGAAATAAGTTATTTTTTTCATTTCACTTCACCAACTTGGACTATTTTGTGAATGTCCATTACATGAAATCCAAATAAAAATCAATTTAAATTACAGGTTGTAATGCAACAAAATAGGGAAAATGTCAAGGGGGATGAATACTTTTGCAAGGCACTGTATGGAATCATGTAGTAACCAAAAAAGTGTTAAACAAATAAAAATATATGTTATATTTGAGATTCTTCAAATAGCCGCCATTTGCCTTTATGACAGCTTTGCACACTCTTGGCATTCTCTCAACCAGCTTCACCTGGAATGATTTTCCAACAGTCTTGAAGGAGTTTCCACATATGCTGAGCACTTGTTGGCTGCTTTTCCTTCTCTCTGCCGTCCGACTCATCCCAAACCATCACAATTGGGTTGATGTCAGGGGATTGTGGAGGCCAGGTCATCTGATGCAGCACTCCATCACTCTCCTTCTTGCTCAAATAGCCCTCACACAGCCTCTTGGTGTGTTGGGTCATTGTCCTGTTGAAAAACAAATGATAGTCCCACTAAGCCCAAACCAGATGGGATGGCGTATAGCTGTAGAATGCTGTGGTAGCCATGCTGGTTAAGTGTGCCTTGATTCGAAATAAATCACAGACAGTTTCACCAGCAAAGCACCCCCACACCATAACACCTTCTCCTCCATGCTTTACGGTGGGCACCACAAATGCGGAGATCATCCGTTCACCCACACCGTGCCTCACAAAGACACAACGGTTGGAACCAAAAATCTCCAATTTGGACTCCGGACCAAAAAACAAATTTCCACCGGTCTAATGTCCATTGCTCGTGTTTCTTGGCCCAAGCAGGTCTCTTCTTCTTATTGGTGTCCTTTAGTAGTGGTTTCTTTGCAGCAATTTGACCATGAAGGCCTGATTCACGCAGTCTACTCAGAACAGTTGATGTTGAGATGTGTCTGTGACTTGAACTCTGTGAAGTATTTATTTGGGCTTCAATTTCTGAGGCTGGAAACTCTAATGAACTTATCCTCTGCCGCAGAGGTAACTCTGGTGCTTCCATTCCTGTGGTGGTCCTCATGAGAGCCAGTTTCATCATAGCGCTTGATGGTTTTTGCGACTGCACTTGAAGAAACGTTCAAAGTTCTTGACATTTTCCATATTGACTGACCTTCATGTCTTAAAGTAATGATGGACTGTCATTTCTCTTTGATTATTTGAGCTGTTCCTGCCATAATATGGACTTTGTCCTTTACCAAATAGGGCTATCTTCTGTATACCACCCCTACCTTGTCACAACACAACTGATTTCCTCAAACGCTTTTAACAAGGCACACCTGTTAATTGAAATGCATTCCAGGTGACTACCTCATGAAGCTGGTTGAGAGAATGCCAAGAGTGTGCAAAGCTGTCATCAAGGCAAAGGGTGGCTACTTTGAAGAATCTCAAATATAAAATATATTTTGATTTGTTTAACACTTTTTTGGTTACTACATGATTCCATATGTGTTATTTTATAGTTTTGATGTCTTCACTATTATTCTAAAATGTAACACATTTTTTAAATAAAGAAAAACCCTTGAATGAGTAGGTGTGTCCAAACTTTTGACTGGTACTGTATATCTATATTTCCAGAGTTCTCCTAAATCTCCTAGATTTAGGACATACACTTCAAAACCTTGTTTCTTATTATTTATTTTTGCCATTTATGAGTGTGTTATTCAATGCATTTCTATGGGCTTTAGTAGTAAAGGCCAAAATCAATATATTATCAAATGTTTTTTTTATATTTTTTTTTATACCTAAAGGGGTCCTAAAATTCAAAATCAAATAGCTAAATGATCCATAGTATGACCATCTTAAAACAATTCCCTATGTTAGCACCCCCTTCCCCTAACGTCTTAGACTCCGAATAATTATTATTTTACCTCCAATTTCAATCTTGTCTCATCGCTGCAACTGCCCAACGTGCTCGAGAGGTGAGGGTCGAGTCATGCGTCCTCCGAAACATGACCCACCTAACCGTGCTTCTTAACACCCGCCCGCTTAACCCGGAAGCCAGACGCACCAATGTATCAGAGGAAACAGCGTTCAACTGATGACCGAGGTCAGCCTGCAGGCGCCTGGCCTGCCACAAGGAGTCGTTAGTGCGCGATGAGTCAAGTAAAGCCCCCCCAGCCAAACCCTCACAACACTGGGCCAATTGTGCGCCACCCTATGGGACTCACGATCACGGCCGGTTGTGATACAGCCCGGGATTGAACCGGGTCTATAGTGACAACTCTAGCACTGCGATGCAGTGCCTTAGACTGCTGCACCACTCGGGAGGCCTCTAAAGATTTATTAACGAGAAACATAGTTGTGTGAGACACAGACAGGCTAACATAGGTACTCTAAAAGCTACAAGTAAAAAGTGAAACAACCAGAGTCATTTCAAGTGTTTTCATTGAACCTTCTGGACTTCATCTACAAAGTGCACAACGAAACAGTAACGAGAAACAGAAAGATGTAGGAATCTCTGACTTAAAGATTCATGCAGCAACTAATGGAACCTTTACCATGCCGACCAAATAATTGAAATGAGCTAACTAACTCTGGGGTAGTTAGATGAGGTGCAAGGAATGATTTACATAAACACTCTAGGTATTACAGTGAGTGGGGCTGGGTTCAGACACAGAGCCAAAGCAGTTTATTTCGTGGGAGTTCCATTTGCATTCATTTAAATATGCCGTCTGAAGCGATAGACTCTATGAACAACAGTATCCCTGTTCAGATTCACCCTCACATTTCACTCTCTATAAGTTTATAAAAGTTTCTAAATTACATTAATCAAGGGATTTATTTACTGAGGAGTATATCCAGCATCCATTCACCTACTGAAACACTCAAGAGAAAACCTGTCATGCAAAAGGCAAACCCAAGAAGACAACACAAAATCTGATACAACCACACCATGGGTTTATCCCTACTGTTTAACATGTAGCCAATTCAATCCATCATTGATATAGAAGATACAGCGGAGTCAAAAGCGTTCTAGAGACTTGCCTTCTACAGTGCATTGTCCTTAGCAGCTTCCTGGATTATACTTTACGTTTATTTCAATGGCTTATGTCTATGCTAAGCATCAAATTTTTTCATCATCTTTCATCAACCCTGAGTGAATCAGCGGGGGGTCAAACTCACTCTATTAATTAGTGCAAATTATTTTTTCTCCTCTAAATTTACAGTAAAGGCTTTTGACGGCTTCAGCACAGCATGAGTAGACGGCTCAGAGGAGAGGAGTGGAGAGCTGAGCGTGGGCTAACTCAGTCAGACTTCACTCAGTAAGGAACAGTGGGGCCCCGTGGTGGCTCCCTCGGCCTTCCCGGTGGGATAAACACACCACCTACACTAGAAGCCTTGCAAAAGACACATAGCTTTTCAAACAGCTGTGACATGTTGCCTCTACCCCCATGACTCTGGAATGAACAAGGTTTATTTGTGGCTTAAATGGAGAAGGGAAAAACAGTCCGAAACGGCCTGACATCTGTACTTTCAGCTCTCTGGGTCTGGAGCTCCTCTGGAGTGCAGCATGGAGCAGAAGCTGGGGCTAGGCTCCCGGTGGGGCAGTGCTCCATGTCTGGAAATAGTGCCAGCCTCAGATTGATACACTTACAAGGAACAAGCAGAATGGTTATTTTGACAGCGGATGCAGAACATACAGTGGGGAAAAAAAGTATTTAGTCAGCCACCAATTGTGCAAGTTCTCCCACTTAAAAAGATGAGAGAGGCCTGTAATTTTCATCATATGTACACGTCAACTATGACAGACAAAATGAGAAAAGAAATTCCAGAAAATCACATTGTTGGATTTTTTATGAATTTATTTGCAAATTATGGTGGAAAATAAGTATTTGGTCAATAACAAAAGTTTCTCAATACTTTGTTATATACCCTTTGTTGGCAATGACACAGGTCAAACGTTTTCTGTAAGTCTTCACAAGGTTTTCACACACTGTTGCTGGTATTTTGGCCCATTCCTCCATGCAGATCTCCTCTAGAGCAGTGATGTTTTGGGGCTGTCGCTGGGCAACACGGATTTTCAACTCCCTCCAAAGATTTTCTATGGGGTTGAGATCTGGAGACTGGCTAGGCCACTCCAGGACCTTGAAATGCTTCTTACGAAGCCACTCCTTCGTTGCCCGGGCGGTGTGTTTGGGATCATTGTCATGCTGAAAGACCCAGCCACGTTTCATCTTCAATGCCCTTGCTGATGGAAGGAGGTTTTCACTCAAAATCTCACGATACATGGCCCCATTCATTCTTTCCTTTACACGGATCAGTCGTCCTGGTCCTTTGCAGAAAAACAGCCCCAAAGCATGATGTTTCCCACACCCATGCTTCATAGTAGGTATGGTGTTCTTTGGATGCAACTCAGCATTCTTTGTACTCCAAACACGACGAGTTGAGTTTTTACCAAAAAGTTCTATTTTGGTTTCATCTGACCATATGACATTCTCCCAATCCTCTTCTGGATCAACCAAATGCACTCTAGCAAACTTCAGATGGGCCTGGACATGTACTGGCTTAAGCAGGGGGACACAGCAGGATTTGAGTCCCTGGCGGCGCAGTGTGTTACTGATGGTAGGCTTTGTTACTTTGGTCCCAGCTCTCTGCAGGTCATTCACTAGGTCCCCCCGTGTGGTTCTGGGATTTTTTGCTCACCGTTCTTGTGATCATTTTGACCCCACGGGGTGAGATCTTGCGTGGAGCCCCAGATCGAGGGAGATTATCAGTGGTGTTGTATGTCTTCCATTTCCTAATAATTGCTCCCACAGTTGATTTCTTCAAACCAAGCTGCTTACCTATTGCAGATTCAGTCTTCCCAGCCTGGTGCAGGTCTACAATTTTGTTTCTGGTGTCCTTTGACAGCTCTTTGGTCTTGGCCATAGTGGAGTTTGGAGTGTGACTGTTTGAGGTTGTGGACAGGTGTATTTTATACTGATAACAAGTTCAAACAGGTGCCATTAATACAGGTAACGAGTGGAGGACAGAGGAGCCTCTTAAAGAAGAAGTTACAGGTCTGTGAGAGCCAGAAATCTTGCTTGTTTGTAGGTGACCAAATACTTATTTTCCACCATAATTTGCAAATAAATTCATTAAAAATCCTACAATGTGATTTTCTGGATTTTTTTTCCTCAATTTGTCTGTCATAGTTGACATGTACCTATGATGAAAATTACAGGCATCTCTCATCTTTTTAAGTGGGAGAACTTGCACAATTGGTGGCTGACTAAATACTTTTTTCCCCACTGTACATAATTAAAATTGGCTAAGTGCCTGTTCCCTCTCTCCATTAGCCGTGGGGCAAAGGGGGGAAAATATGGCGTATGCTATGGCAAAATTTCATGCATCCCCTGATAGTTCAGCTGAGAATTTCCTGTCCTGCATGTTTCAGAGATTTGCAGGGTCTATATTTGGCTTGTCCAGGCTTGAGACATACTGTATTTGACAGAGACATATGAGTCTCTGGGAGGAAGGGGTTAAACGGAATGTATGGCTAGCAGGAGGGTTTTGTGAACAGTAACAATTGAGGGGGGGAAATGCTTGCTAGTGCAGGTTCCTTTACATCAATTGACACTCTTGTAAAAGTGTAAAATCTCCAAAGACGAGTGTGATGTACAGTACCCTAGATAGTTGAGGCAGTGTATGAGGAAGTGTTTCAGATCATTGCCCTAACTGTGTCGTTGCAGGGGTAATGATGTTGTATACACTGATCAAGAGCCGAGAAGGAAGACTGAGCCTTTCAATTTTTGGGGGTTTAGATCATATAAATCTGAAAGCAGCAGGCTGCATTTAAATGTGGTATATGCCTAGAAAGAAGCAAGGCATTAATTAGCAAGCTTGGCTGATGCCTGTGAAACCATGGGATCTTCTGACTCCCTGCCAGTGCAGTCATTTATGCAGTCCACAATCCTCTCACCTGTCTGCACACATACTGGCACCTCATTCATGCCCAAGAGAGTTAAAGAAACTGGATTAATTATTCAGGCCTAGGAAATGTCATTATAGATATACAGTATAGTGAATACTTCACCTGTGATACCGTGCACAATTACCAAAGATCTCTCAAACATGTTCTCTAACATCGCCATGATGCACCTGATTATGATATTGTGATTTTAGGGTCCACATTGATGTTCTCTTCAATACAGTCCTGTCCAAGTACTGTTAGACTGATTGTGCACTGCGAACACCCACTGCAAAGGAATCTATCTAGTGATACAGTGCAGGCCTTTTGTAGGCTACTCATTCAAAGGGTTTTTAAGATGAAACATTAATGTGCACTCTCTCTCATCTCATGTCATTTTCTATTCCCACAGACGTTGTAGACAAATACCAGACCTGAAGCATATACCGTTTGCTACTACTAGGGGTCAGGGGACAAAAGGCAAGCAAAGCTTGAGTTAGAAAGATCCACATGCATATTTATATCCATTTCCAGAGCTTCTTTACATCACTCTACATTGGCATGGACTGTGGTTCTGTCTGTCTCTGACTGGAGGCGGTAAGTTCCCATCGGGGCGCCCACCAGTTTGCATCTGTCTGTGAGAAGCAGCAGAAGCAGCAGCCGGGGAGTGTATGGTTCTCTGTGGCCCTTCCATGAGAGAGCCCAGCCCAGCAGGCCTCCCACACAGACGCTCAGCGCACAAACAAAAGGGACATCCACCTACGCTTGGTTGGCCAAGTGATTCCCAGCTCACGAAGCAGTGGAGAGAAGAAAAAAAATAGATTGAGTGCCGCATGATGATAGGGAGGGGGTGGTGATTTTGAAAAATACCTGACTCATTTTCTCGACTACTTTTTAATGTTTTTGCACAATGTCTCTCGGGAAGTTGGAAGCAATGTTGCTGAATATCCAAGGGGTACTAGTATACTCCCACAACTTTAGGTCTTCACAAGTGATATGTTGTTTTTTAATAAATGCCTATACGTTGTTGGTAAAGGAAGATTCTCAGTCAACTTAGTTGAAAGGCCTTTCTCTCCTGTGGAGGAAAAGGTCTCTGACCCTGTGCCCTGGGAGCACTTACTTCTCAGCAGCTAAGACAGGTTCAAAGTGGATTAAGGTACAGGTTACACACACACATGCACGCACAAACACACATTCACACATAAACACTTCTTGTTGTGGTTTGATAATCCTCTAAAGGTGCTCCAACTGTGCTGAAAGTTTAATCAGGATTTGATGTGTCCATTAACCACAATCTCTAAATTCCTCATGAGCATTAGCTTGACGTGATAATCACTGTTCATTAAGGCATGAATTCATTCATGAAGTCCTGTTGGGCTGTACCTTTTCAGAATAATTACTTTCTTCCTTCATTTAAAAACTGCATTTTGAAATGTTAATATGTCAAAGCTGTTCAGTCTAAGCTGTAATAATTACTTTTTGTCACAATTTGCTGCTCGGTTGAGTTGTTGGGAGCAAAATATCTGACTAAAGTGTATTAAAATTAATGGACTGTGCTTTCTGTTACATAATGAGGGTACTAAAACACAATTGTTATATTTAATATACCCATTTATAAACTGTTGGTTTAATTTTCTATAATTCCTTGTAATTGACATGCCTTACCATCGGATTTGAAATGGAGTTTCAATTTATGTCTGGGTTTCTTCTATGTAACAGATGCTCGAGGGTAGACTGACACATTCGAAGAAGATTGCTCTCTAATTTAACACTTTCCTTTAAAGCAAGACAAAAATAACCCTGAGCACGTTAGATCTGTAGAAAAGTTAAGGGAAATGTCTGCCCTTGACTGTTAGCACATAGAGGTCATGAAGGTGCCTTAAAATGATACTTTGGGATTTGGGGAATTATTTTTCCTACTTACCCAGAGTCATGGATACCAGTTTTATGTCTCTGAAAGTTGAAGGTAGCATATCGTTAGCTTAGCCCAATTGCTGGAACTCTCCAGGAACTACTAGCCAGCTCCTCTCAAAATCAGGGAAATAGACCTTGTAGCTACTCCAAAGCTGGGTGGTTGGTAATTTATAGTCTTACAAAGCTATATATAGTAATAGATATTTAATACATGTGTTCATTTTATTGATAATGGTAAGAAACAAGATTCTTTCCACTTCCTCATATTCTGTCCCGTTGTCGCATAAAGATGTATTAGGCTGCTGAGTGAAGGACGGCTCATAATAATGTCTGGAATGGAGTCAATGGAATGGTCTCAACCACATGGAAACCATGTGTTTGATGTGTATGGTCAGTGCCATTGAGACAGATATAATGTTGCGATCTCTATAAATCTCTATGCGACAACGGGACAGAATATGAAGAAGTGGATAGAATCTTGTTTCTTGTGATTATTAGTCAAATGTATGCATTTATTCAATATTGATTACTATGTATAGCTTTGTAAGACTATAAATGACCAACCACCCAGCTTTGTAGTAGTTAGGTCTATTTGAGAGGAGCTGGCTAGTAGTTCCTAGAGAATTCCAGCTATTGCGCTCTGCTAACGATATGCTACCTCCAACTTCCTTCAAACTTAATTCCCCAAATCCCGAAGTATCCCTTTAAGCTTCTCAGGATAGGACGATAGTCCCTCACATCAGATCTGATCTGTGAAATCTTCCTGTCCTGGTGTATGGTCCTTAGGACAGACAGCAGTCCGTACAATGGCCTCTCCTCTTCATCCCCCTCATTCACCGCCAGAGAGAGTCTCTTTACATTTCATCCAGAGCCACACAGATTAACACTCCAACTCAACACCACCACACACACTTCCATTCCAATCTGAAATTGAAATTCCAGAGTTGTATCAATGAGATTCTGTCTGAGGCTTGATATCTAAGAGAGATGTGAAGTGACATGAATGCTTCCTTTTCGCATTCTCAGCAGAGGTCTCTCAAGGATGCATGAGCTATTTCCCACCTCAGTCCTTCACAACTTAACACATCTTCAAACCCCCGTGTTCCCGTATATGCAGCTTTAATGGGTGATGCTTTATGGAGGTAAACATTCCTGGGCTCCTCCTGGTGTGTTGTATGCATGTGCCATGTCAACATGAAGTGTGCTATTAAATCCCTAAATTCCATTGATCCCATCTTCTGCAGTCTGTTGATGTGCCTTCAAGGGTCATTTGCTTTAGATCAGAGTAAAACAGTTGTGCAAAAGCTCTATCTTATAGGCTAGTGGTGATGTTTCCTGATGGATAGGGAAACTCACTGATGATTTGACATAGAAACAATGTTTTTAAGGAGCTACCTGCTGTGAAATCATATGATATTAATAGCTTCACAGCTGCTCAAGCCTGAGGAACCATGTGTCAGTGTAGAATGTTGCTGACAATATTAGGTCATATGTATACAGTTGTGATCAACTTTTCTTACCACAACTTACTGTTTTCTCTTTTCTTTACAATACTTCTGAGACCTCAGTGTTTCTTCACACCATCTGCACTAGAGCATGTTAGAAATTCATTCTGTATATTAATTCGGTATAGGTTAATAAACAGGGATAAAATGTTAGCAATGGATATTATGCAACATGCTGAAGTTTGTTGTAAAATTCTTCATTTGACGAGCGGATTTAAGATTTTACGACAAAATGTAAGGCATGACCCAGAAATACATTTTAGTGTGCTGAACCGTACTTTATTACCCAGTTAAATGCAATATTTACAACAAAGCTTTCAAAAGGGCAGAGTGATTGGACTGTAGTGAATGTGTCATGGCATAACCGTATACAGTGGGGGGAAAAGTATATAGTCAGCCACCAATTGTGCAAGTTCTCCCACTTAAAAAGATGAGAGAGGCCTGTAATTTTCATCATAGGTACACGTCAACTATGACAGACAAAATGAGAAAAAAAATGCCAGAAAATCACATTGTAGGATTTTTTTATGAATTTATTTGCATATTATGGTGGAAAATAAGTATTTGGTCAATAACAAAAATGTCTCAATACTTTGTTATATACCCTTTGTTGGCAATGACACAGGTCAAACGTTTTCTGTAAGTCTTCACAAGGTTTTCACACACTGTTGCTGGTATTTTGGCCCATTCCTCCATGCAGATCTCCTCTAGAGCAGTGATGTTTTGGGGCTGTCGCTGGGCAACACGGACTTTCAACTCCCTCCAAAGATTTTCTATGGGGTTGAGATCTGGAGACTGGCTAGGCCACTCCAGGACCTTGAAATGCTTCTTACGAAGCCACTCCTTCGTTGCCCAGGCGGTGTGTTTGGGATCATTGTCATGCTGAAAGACCCAGCCATGTTTAATCTTCAATGCCCTTGCTGATGGAAGCAGGTTTTCACTCAAAATCTCACGATACATGGCCCCATTTCTTCTTTCCTTTACACGGATCAGTCGTCCTGGTCCCTTTGCAGAAAAACAGCCCCAAAGCATGATGTTTCCACCCCCATACTTCACAGTAGGTATGGTGTTCTTTGGATGCAACTCAGGTAGATAGGTAGATAGAGGTAGATGTAGGTGGGTGTGGTGGTGGAATCAGGCGCAGGACGAGAACGTTAGTCCAACAGACTTTAGTAGATGCACACAAAAACAATCACGAATAAATGCCCTGAGGCGAAAACTCTGCACGTAGGCGAAAATAAAGGGCGCACTAACAGGTGCGACAAAACACTCAAACAATATGGAGAAATAGTTCAACCGAGCAAACAGTAGAATAACAGCCTACCGGCACGACAGTAAAACAATAACACACAACACTAGACAAACACAACGAGAACTTATAGGACACTAATTACACTAAACGATAACAGGTGTAACAACAATCAGACAAAAGCAAACGAACATAGAAACATGCAACGGTGGCAGCTAGTATTCCGGAGACGACGAACGCCGAAGCCTGCCCGAGCAAGGAAGAGAGGCAGCCTCGGCCGAAACCGTGACAGTACCCCCTTGACGCGCGGCTCCAGACGTGCGCCGACTCCGGCCTCGGGGACGACCAGGAGGACTCGGAGCAGGGTGCGTCGGGTGCCCACGATGGAATTCCGTCAGGAGAGACGGGTCCAAAATGTCTCTCCTCGGCACCCAGCACCGTTCCTCCGGGCCGTACCCCTCCCACTCCACTAGATATTGGAGACCCCCCATCCGACGTCTCGAATCCAAGATGGACCGCACGAGTACGCGCGGTGCCCCCTCGATGTCCAATGGGGGCGGAGGAGTCTCCCTGATCTCACTTTCTTGGAGTGGGCCAGCTACCACCGGCCTGAGAAGAGACACGTGGAACGAGTGGTTAATACTTTTATACTCAACAGGTAGTTGTAATTTGTAACACACCTCGTTCAACCTTCTCAGGACTTTAAATGGCCCTACAAACCGCCGACCCAGTTTCCGACAGGGCAGGCGGAGGGGCAGGTTTCTGGTAGAGAGCCAGACTCGATCACCAGGTGCGTACACCGGTCCCTCACTGCAGTGGAGATCGGCGCTCGCCTTATGACGACGGAGGGCCCTCTGCAGGTGGACGTGTGCAGCGTTCCAGGTCTCCTCCGAGCGCCGCACCCACTCATCCACCGCAGGAGCCTCGATCTGGCTCTGCTGCCAAGGTGCCAGAACCGGCTGGTAACCCAACACACATTGGAAAGGGGTTAGGTTAGTGGAGGAATGGCGTAGGGAATTCTGGGCCATTTCGGCCCAGGGAACATACCTGGCCCACTCCTCCGGCCGGTCCTGGCAGTATGTTCTGAGAAACCTACCCACATCCTGGTTCACACGTTCCACCTGCCCATTACTCTCCGGGTGGTAACCCGAGGTGAGGCTCACCGAGACCCCCAACCGCTCCATAAAAGCTCTCCAGACTCTGGAGGTAAATTGGGGACCTCGATCAGACACAATATCCTCGGGTACCCCGTAGTGCCGGAACACATGGGTTTGCAGGGCAGTAGGAAGGCCCGGCATAGGGAGCAAACGACAGGCCTTAGAAAACCGGTCCACAACGACCAGTATAGTGGTATTCCCCTGTGAAGGAGGAAGGTCAGTGAGGAAATCCACCGAGAGGTGAGACCATGGTCGTTGTGGAACGGGCAGGGGTAGTAACTTACCCCTAGGCAGATGTCTAGGCGCCTTACACTGGGCGCACACCGAGCAGGAGGAAACATAAACCCTCACATCCCTCGCCAACGTGGGCCACCAGTACTTGGCACTAAGACAGTGCACTGTCCGGCCGATACCAGGGTGTCCAGAGGAGGGTGACGTGTGAGCCCAATAGATCAATCGATCCCGAACCTCGAGCGGAACGTACTTCCGACCCTCCGGGCACTGAGGTGGACTAGGGTCGGTGCGTAACGCCCGCTCGAGTTCAGCATCGACCTCCCACACTACCGGTGCCACCAGACAAGACTCCGGCAGTATGGGAGTGGGCTCCACAGACCTCTCCTCCGTGTCATACCGCCGAGACAGTGCGTCTGCCTTACCGTTCTGTGACCCAGGGATGTACGTGATCTTAAATGTGAACCGGGTCAAAAACATATTCCACCTCGCCTGGCAAGGGTTCAGCCTCCTCGCTGCCCGGATGTACTCCAGGTTACGGTGGTCCGTCAAAATGAGGAAAGGGTGTTGAGCCCCCCTCAAGCCAGTGCCTCCACACCTTTAGGGCCTGTACCACGGCTAACAGCTCCCTGTCCCCTACGTCATAGTTTCGCTCCGCCGGACTGAGCTTCTTGGAATAAAAGCACAGGGGCGGAGTTTAGGTGGCGCGCCGGACCGTTGCGAAAGCACGGCTCCTACACCGGCCTCTGACGCGTCCACCTCTACCTGAAATGGCAAAGAGGGATCCGGATGCGCCAGCACCGGGGCCGAGGTAAACAGGTCCTTCAGCCTCCCAAACGCCCTGTCCGCCTCGGCTGACCACTGCAGATGCACCGGACCCCCCTTCAAAAGAGACGTTATGGGAGCTGCCACCTGTCCAAAACCCCGGATAAACCTCCGGTAGTAATTCGCAAACCCCAAAAACTGCTGCACCTCCTTCA
Organism: Coregonus clupeaformis; assembly: GCF_020615455.1. Lineage (NCBI taxonomy): Eukaryota > Metazoa > Chordata > Actinopteri > Salmoniformes > Salmonidae > Coregonus > Coregonus clupeaformis. The sequence continues at coordinate 28,819,917 of NC_059198.1, forward strand.
CAGTGGTTGGCGTTTGCCAATTACGCACGGCTGACACCCGGTCTACCTCCATCTTCACCCCTGACGCAGACAACTGATAACCCAAAAAGGAGACCGACTCCTGGAAGAACAGACACTTCTCTGCCTTGACATACAGGTCGTGCTCCAACAGCCTCCGCAACACTCGGCGCACCAGGGCCACATGCTCGACTCGGGTAGGCGAGTACACGAGAATGTCATCTATGTACACGACCACCCCCTGCCCCTGCATGTCCCTGAAGATCTCATCCACGAATGATTGGAAAACTGAAGGAGCGTTCATCAACCCGTATGGCATGACAAGATACTCGTAATGGCCCGAGGTGGTACTAAAGGCTGTCTTACATTCATCGCCCCCCCTAATGCGCACCAAGTTGTACGCGCTCCTGAGATCTAATTTAGTGAAGAAACACGCCCCGTGCAATGACTCCGTCATGGTCGCAATCAGCGGGAGTGGATAACTGTACTTCACCGTGATCTGATTGAGACCACGGTAGTCAATGCACGGGCGTAACCCCCCATCCTTTTTCTTCACAAAAAGAAACTCGAGGACGCAGGGGAAGTGGAGGGCCGTATGTATCCTTGTCTCAGAGATTCGTCTATGTAAGTCTCCATAGCTCTCTTCTCCTCCTGAGACAGAGGATACACATGGCTCCGTGGGAGCGCAACTCCTGCCTGGAGGTCTATCGCACAATCTCCCTGCCTATGGGGGAGGCAACTGCGTCGCCCTCGACTTACTGAACACAATAGCCAAATCCCCATACTCAGGGGGAACGTGCAATGCGGGCACCTGGTTTGGACTCTCCACCGAGGTAGCCCCTACGGAAACGCCTAAACATCGACCCACACACTGGGCAGACCACTCCATCAGAGCCCTCTCCTGCCACGAAATAGATGGGTTATGGGTACTCAACCAGGGCATGCCCAGCACCACCGGATACGCAGGTGAGTAGATCAGAAATAGCTGGATCATCTCCTGATGACCCCCTGCGCACACATCCTAAGTGGCGCCGTGACCTCCTGATCAAGCCCGCACCCAACGGACGGCTATCTAGGGCATGAACGGGGAAGGAACGTCAACAGGGAGAAGGGGAATCCCTAAGGCTAAACAAAATTTCTTATGAACAAAATTCCCAGCCGCGCCTGAATCTACCAGCGCCTTATGCTGGGAATGAGGTGCTACCTGTGGAAAACGCACAGGCATACAGAAGTGTGCAACAGAGAGCTCTGGGTGAGTGGGGGCGCCTACTCACCTGGAAGGACTCCCCAGTGCGGGACCTGTCGTCTTCTCCCCTAGGAGGCCATTCCCAGCACCTAGCCGCGGTGTGTCCTCCCCGACCACAGTTGGTGCAGGAGATGGACCCCCTCGTCATCCGACCCCTCCTCTCTCTAGCGCCAGCGCCCCCGAGCTCCATGGGGCACGGCTCGGAGGCGCTGGAGGGTGAAATGGACGGACCCCCCTCGGGACGTCCGCGGGTAGCTAGCAGGGTATCCAGCCTGATGGACATGTCGACCAACTGGTCGAACGAGAGGCTGGTGTCCCTACAGGCCAGCTCCCTACGGACGTCCTCACGTAGACTACATCGGTAGTGATCGATGAGGGCCCGCTCATTCCACCCTGCATCCGCCGCTAGAGTACGGAATTCTAAGGCGAACTCCTGGGCACTCCTCTTCCCCTGCCGGAGGCAGACCAGACGCTCCCCCGCCGCTTTCCCCTCCGGGGATGGTCAAACACCGCCCTGAAGCGGCGGGAGAACTCGTCGTAGGTGATGGTGGTAGCGTCGATTCTCCTCCACTCTGCGTTGGCCCATTCCAATGCCTTACCGGAAAGGCAGGAGATCAGGGCGGACACGCTCTCGTGTCCCGAGGGCGCCGGGTGCACGGTGGCCAGGTAAAGCTCCACCTGGAGAAGGAATCCCTGACACCCGGCAGCGGTCCCATCGTAGGCCCTCGGGAGCGAGAGTCGAACTCCTCTGGGTTCCGGAGCGGGAATGGGCTGACTTGCCGATGGTGCGGGCAGGGAGGATGGTGGTGGAGGTGTCCCTCGGGTCTCCCAGCCTCGGATGGTGGTGATCACCTCCTGCAGTGCGGACCCCATCCGCAGGATCTGGTCATTCTGCTCGCGGACCCGGTCCTCCAGCGTCGCCTGTGCTGCTGCGGCTCCTGCTGATTCCATTCTTGTGGTGTGTTATTCTGTCAAGGTAGATGTAGGTGGGTGTGGTGGTGGAATCAGGCGCAGGACGCAGAACGTTAGTCCAACAGACTTTAGTAGATGCACACAAAAACAATCACGAATAAATGCCCTGAGGCGAAAACTCAGCACGTAGGCGAAAATAAAGGGCGCACTAACAGGTGCGACAAAACACTCCAAACAATATGGAGAAATAGTTCAACCGAGCAAACAGTAGAATAACAGCCTACCGGCACGACAGTAAAACAATAACACACAACACTAGACAAACACAACGAGAACTTATAGGACACTAATTACACTAAACGATAACAGGTGTAACAACAATCAGACAAAAGCAAACGAACATAGAAACATGCAACGGTGGCAGCTAGTATTCCGGAGACGACGAACGCCGAAGCCTGCCCGAGCAAGGAAGAGAGGCAGCCTCGGCCGAAACCGTGACACTTACAGCCCTTAACCAATAGTGCATTTATTTTTAACAAAAAAAGTGTTGAGAACAAAAAGAGCAGAAGTAAAATAAAGTGACAGTAGGGAGGCTATATATACAGGGGGGTACCGTTGCAGAGTCAATGTGCGGGGGCACCGGCTAGTTGAGGTAGTTGAGGTAATATGTACATGTGGGTAGAGTTAAAGTGACTATGCATAAATAATTAACAGAGTAGCAGCAGCGTAAAAAGGATGGGGTGGGGGGCAGTGCAAATAGTCCGGGTAGCCATGATTAGCTGTTCAGGAGTCTTATGGCTTGGGGGTAGAAGCTGTTGAGAAGTCTTTTGGACCTAGACTTGGCACTCCGGTACCGCTTGCCGTGCGGTAGCAGAGAGAACAGTCTATGACTAGGGTGGCTGGAGTCTTTGACAATTTTGAGGGCCTTCCTCTGACACCGCCTGGTATAGAGGTCCTGGATGGCAGGAAGCTTGGACCCAGTGATGTACTGGGCCGTACGCACTACCCTCTGTAGTGCCTTGCGGTCGGAGGCCAAGCAGTTGCCATACCAGGCGGTGATGCAACCAGTCAGGATGCTCTCGATGGTGCAGCTGTAGAATTTTTGAGGATCTGAGGACCCATGCCAAATCTTTTCAGTCTCCTGAGGGGGAATAGGCTTTGTCGTGCCCTCTTCACGACTGTCTTGGTGTGTTTGGACCATGATAGTTCGTTGGTGATGTGGACACCAAGGAACTTGAAGCTCTCAACCTGTTCCACTACAGCCCCGTCGATGAGAATGGGGGCGTGCTCAGTCCTCTTTTTTTTGCTGTAGTCCACAATCATCTCCTTTGTCTTGGTCACGTTGAGGGAGAGGTTGTTGTCCTGGCACCACACGGCCAGGTCTCTGACCTCCTCCCTATAGGCTGTCTCATCATTGTCGGTGATCAGGCCTACCACTGTTGTGTCATCGGCAAACTTAATTATGGTGTGGCCATGCAGTCATGGGTGAACTGAGAGTACAGGAGGGGACTGAGCACGCACCCCTGAGGGGCCCCCGTGTTGAGGATCAGTGTGGCAGATGTGTTGTTACCTACCCTTACCACCTGGGGGCGGCCCGTCAGGAAGTCCAGGATCCAGTTGCAGAGGGAGGTGTTTAGTCCCATGATCCTTAGCTTAGTGATGAGCTTAGAGGGCACTATGGTGTTGAATGCTGAGCTGTAGTCAATGAATAGCATTCTCACGTAGGTGTTCCTCTTGTCCAGGTGGGAAAGGGCAGTGTGGAGTGCAATAGAGATTGTATCATCTGTGGATCTGTTGGAGCGGTATGCAAATTGGAGTGGGTCTAGGGTTTCTGGGATAATGCTGTTGATGTGAGCCATGACCAGCCTTTCAAAGCACTTCATGGCTACAGACGTCAGTGCTACGGGTCGGTAGTCATTTAGGCAGGTTATCTTAGAGTCCTTGGGCACGGGGACTATGGTGGTCTGCTTGAAACATGTTGGTATTACATACTCAGTCAGGGACATGTTGAAAATGTCAGTGAAGACACTTGCTAGTTGGTCAGCACATGCTCGGAGTACACATCCTGGTAATCCGTCTGGCCCTGCGGCCTTGTGAATGTTGACCTGCTTAAAAGTCTTACTCACATCGGCTACGGAGAGCGTGATCACATAGTCATCCGGAACAGCTGGTGCTCTCATGCATGCTTCAGTGTTGCTTGCCTTAAGCGAGCATAGAAGTGGTTTAGCTGTCTGGTAGGCTTGTGTCACTGGGCAGCTCGCGGCTGTGCTTCCCTTTGTAGTCTGTAATCGTTTTCAAGCCCTGCCACATCCGACGAGCGTCAGAGCCAGTGTAGTACGATTCAATCTTAGTCCTGTATTGACTCTTTGCCTGTTTGATGGTTCGTCTGAGGTCATAGCGGGATTTCTTATAAGCGTCCGGGTTAGAGTCCCGTTCCTTGAAAGCGGCAGCTCTACCCTTTAGCTCAGTGCGGATGTTTCCTGTAATCCCTGGCTTCTGGTTGGGGTATGTACGTACGGTCACTGTGGGGACGACATCATCGATGCACTTATTGATGAAGCCAGTGACTGATGTGGTGTACACCTCAATGCTGTCTGAAGAATCCCGGAACATGTTCCAGTCTGTGCTAGCAAAACAGTCCTGTAGCTTAGCATCTGCGTCATCTGACCACTTTTTTATTAACCGAGTCACTGGTGTTTCCTGCTTTAGTTTTTGCTTATAAGCAGGAATCAGGAGGATAGAGTTATGGTCAGATTTGCCAAATGGAGGGCGAGGGAGAGCTTTGTATGCGTCTCTGTGTGTGGAGTAAAGGTGGTCTAGAGTTTTTTTTCCTCTGGTTGCACATTTAACATGCTGGTAGAAATTAGGTAGAACGGATTTAAGTTTCCCTGCATTAAAGTCCCCGGCCACTGGGAGCGCTGCATCTGGATGAGCGTTTTCCTGTTGATTTATGGCCTTGTACAACTCATTCAGTGCAATCTTAATGCCAGCATTGGTTTGTGGTGGTAAATAGACAGCTATGAAAAATATAGATGAAAACTCTCTTGGTAAATAGTGTGGTCTACAGCTTATCATAAGATACTCTACCTCAGGTGAGCAAAACCTTGAGACTTCCTTAGTATTTGATTTTGTGCACCAGCTGTTGTTTACAAATATACACAGACCGCCACCCCTTGTCTTACCGGAGTCAGCCGTTCTATCCTGCCGATGTAGCGTATAGCCCGCTAGCTGTATGATATCCATGTCGTCGTTCAGCCACGACTCGGTGAAACATAAGATATTACAGTTTTTAATGTCCCGTTGGTAGGATAACCGTAATCTTAAGTCATCCAATTTATTTTCAAATGATTGAACGTTGGCTAATAGGATTGATGGAAGAGGCAGTTTACTGCTCGCCGTCGGATCCTTACAAGGCACCCCGATCTACGTCCCACGATATCTCCGTCTCTTCCTCACGCGAATGACGGGGATTTGGGCCTTGTCGGGTGTCTGTATGATATCCTTCGCGGCCGCCTCGTTGAAGAAAAAATCTTCGTCCAATACGAGGTGAGTAATCGCTGTCCTGATATCCAGAAGCTCTTTTTGGTTATAAGAGACGATGGCAGAAACATTATGTACAAAATAAATTACAAATAACGGGGAAAAACACACATAATAGTACAATTGGTTAGAGGGCTGTAAAACGGCAGCCATCTTCTCCGGCGCTGTTCTGGTCAAGTTCAATGCAGGTTCTGGTCTTGCACTGCAGGATTTGAGTCCCTGGCGGCGTAGTGTGTTACTGATGGTAGGCTTTGTTACTTTGGTCCCAGCTCTCTGCAGGTCATTCACTAGGTCCCCCCGTGTGGTTCTGGGATTTTTGCTCACCGTTCTTGTGATCATTTTGACCCCACGGGGTGTAATCTTGCGTGGAGCCCCAGATCGAGGGAGATTATCAGTGGTCTTGTATGTCTTCCATTTCCTAATAATTGCTCCCACAGTTGATTTCTTCAAACCAAGCTGCTTACCTATTGCAGATTCAGTCTTCCCAGCCTGGTGCAGGTCTACAATTTTGTTTCTGGTGTCCTTTGACAGCTCTTTGGTCTTGGCCATAGTGGAGTTTGGAGTGTGACTGTTTGAGGTTGTGGACAGGTGTCTTTTATACTGATAACAAGTTCAAACAAGGTGCCATTAATACAGGTAACGAGTGGAGGACAGAGGAGCCTCTTAAAGAAGAAGTTACAGGTCTGTGAGAGCCAGAAATCTTGCTTGTTTGTAGGTGACCAAATACTTATTTTCCACCATAATTAGCAAATAAAATCATAAAAAATCCTACAATGTGATTTTCTGGAAAAAATATTCTCAATTTGTCTGTCATAGTTGACGTGTACCTATGATGAAAATTACAGGCCTCTCTCATCTTTCTAAGTGGGAGAACTTGCACAATTGGTGGCTGACTAAATACTTTTTTCCCCCACTGTATATTCATAGTACAGTCACAGCCAGAAAAAAATCTAAGATAAATATGTAGTAACCAACAATACATCGGTAGGGGTTAAAATAGCATGTTATTAAAACGTCTACATTTTCAATTATGTAATTATGCTTACCTATTATACTGTTTACTTTACCATATACAGTGCATTCGGAAAGTATTCAGACCCCTTCCCTTTTTCCACATTTTGTTATATTACAGCCTTATTCTAAAATGGATTAAATGAATTTACTTCCTCATCAATCTACACACAATACCCCATAATGACAAAGCTAAAACATATTTGTAGAATCTTTTGCAAATGTATTCAAAATAAAAAACGGAAATAACTTATTTACATAAGTATTCTGACTCTTTGCTATGAGACTCGAAATTGAGCTCAGGTGCATCCTGTTTCCATTGATCATCCTTGAGATGTTTCTACAACTTGATTGGTGTCCACCTGTGGTAAATTAAATGTATTGGACATGTTTTGGAAAGGCATACACTGTCAACTGCGGGACCTTATATAGACAGTTGACAGTGCATGTCAGAGCAAAAACCAAGTCATGAGGTTTAAGGAATTGTCTGTAGAGCTCCGAGACAGGATTGTGTCGAGGCACAGACCTGGGGAAGCGTGCAAAAAAATGTATTCAGCATTGAAGGTCCCCAAGAACACTGTGGCCTCCATCATTCTTAAATAGAAGAAGTTTGGAACCACCAACACTCTTCCTAGAGGTGACCAAGAACCCAATGGTCACTCTGACAGAGCTCCAGAGTTCCTCTGTGGAGATGGGAGAACCTTCCAGAGGACAACCATCTTTGCAGCATTCCACCAAACAGGCCTTTATGGTAGAGTGGCTAGACGGAAGCCACTTCTCAGTAAAAGGCACATGACAGCCCGCTTGGAGTATGCCAAAAGGCACGTAAAGGACTCTCAGACCATGAGAAACAAGATTCTCTGGTCTGATGAAACCAAGATTCAACTCTTTGGCATGAATGCCAAGCATCACATCTGGAGGAAACCTGGCACCATCCCTACGGTGAAGCACAGTGGTGACAGCATCATGCTGTGGGGATGTTTTTCAGCGGCAGGGACTGGGAGACTAGTCAGGATCGAGGGAAAGATTAACGGAACAAAGTACAGAGAGATCCTTGATGAAAACCTGCTCCAGAGCGCTCAGGACCTCAGACTAAGGGCGAAGGTTCACCTTCCAACAGGACAACGACCCTAAGCACACAGCCAAGAGTGGCTTTGGGACAAGTCTCTGAATGTCGTTGTGTGGCCCAGCCAGAGCCCGGACTTGAACCTGATCGAACATCTCTGGAGAGACCTGAAAATGGCTGTGCAGCGATGCTCCCCATCCAACCTGACAGAGCTTGAGAGGATCTGCAGAGAAGAATGGGAGAAACTCCCCAAATACAGGTGTGCCAAGCTTGTAGAGTCATACCCAAGAAGACTCAAGGTTTAATCGCTGCCAAAGGTGCTTCAACAAAGTACTGAGTAAAGGGTCTGAATACTTATGTAAATGTGATATTTCTGGGGGTTTTTTTAAATAAATTTGCACGCATTCTTATTATGGGGTATTGTGTGTAGATTGATGAGGGGAAAAAAACGATTTAACACATTTTAGAATAATGCTGTAACGTAACAATGTGGAAAAAGTCAAGGGGTCTGAATACTTTCCGAATGCAGTGCACAAAACTGAGTGAAAGAGTCCAGCATGTCGACTTTGACAGTCAATTTATGTTAATAGTTTCAGTACTTTTATTATGTTAACAATGATAAAAAAATCCAACCCTCACTCCTGCAGTTTCTGGTGCTATCAAGGCTCATCCCTTTCAAGGTAGGCTGGGAAACAGCTTCTAGGGGTTCTACTGACGGACCACTCCAGTTAAATTTAAGGCTTGGTCCATCGTTTCCTCACAAAACCCTGCGTCACTTCATGCCTTTATACACAGTCTGTGCTGTTCATGAAATCCTGTTTGGGAGAATGCAGTCCCATCCTTCGAAGAGAATGAAAATTGTATTCACAATGTCCATTATTTTCTAAGACTCCCAATACCTTTAATCTGTCAATTAATGGACTCATCTGTTTCTTTAGAACTAGATACGTTTCTTTACAAATGTCTTCTTTACAAAGGTCGTAGAGTTCCCTGCACATTTGTACTACTTCAGTCAAGATAAACTGTACACACTATGTTCCCCTCAATATGAAAACTTTTCATTCAAAATGTTGCTGCCATGTTTTGACAACCATATTTTATGACTTAAGGGAAATGTGACAATTTATATTCTCAAAAAGATTTAATCTATGCTGTTATAAATTCAACGATGGATGAACTCCCAGTGACTGTTAATAGGCTCCAGGAGATCTTTTCACTTTCAGCTCGCTGCAATAGTGAAGCTAATGTGTTCTAAAATGACATCCTCATAGAGTTCTCAGCCTAAAGCTTCCAATATGTTGAAGCATATCTAGCCTGTGTGGCTCAGTTGGTAGAACATGGTGTGTGCTACACCATGGTTGTAGGTTCAAATCCCATGGGGGACCAGTATGAAAAACCCAAAGTTCTTTCAATACCAGACAGTGTCTACAGTTCTTTAATATCTTTATTTTCTTAATATTAAAAACAGGGGTTACAGGATAAAAGGACACCACATACAAACTAGTCCATTGTTGTTTAGCATGGAGTGTTCGTCGTATCGGAGTTGGCATCATGGGGTTCCAATGCAGTAGTCGTGGCCTCGACAGTCTCGTCGTAGCATGCTACGTCTGGAGAGTGAAGAAAGCTTCATCAGTACTGTCAATATCCTGGGAACACACGTCGTTCGGCTCTTCATCCCGAGCTGGGTCGTTCCGGTCAGCTCTTCCCGAGCAGGGTCACACTCATCCGGTCCCCTCTCCCAAGACGCCACGCCGCCGCAGTGGTAGTGGTAGTGGTAGTGGTAGTGGTGGTGGTAGTGGTAGTGGTAGTGGTAGTGGTAGTGGTAGTGGTAGTGGTAGTGGTAGTGGTAGTGGCTGGGTACAGCCTGTGGCACCTGTCCTCTCCCGTTGCTGGCTTGACTCTGCTGAACAACGTCTGAGAGCTACCTTTGTGCAGCGACAGCTCGTTAGCACCAATGCTCCTCAGGTGTGGAGGGCGTGGCTCAGGTCCATTATTAAGACACTCATTCGCACAAGAAGACAAACACTCAAGGAGGTTAACCAATTCAAAGTAAAGGAAGTTACTCAAATAAGTAAATAAGAAATAAGCCAAAACACATGATAGGATAAATATTTAAAGCACTTCTAGGTTAATACATTCAAAATAAAGTACACGATGGAATAAATAAAAATGACTAAATATTAACATTTGAGTCATTTAGCAGACTCTCTTATCCAGAGCGACTTACAGTTAGTGAGTGCATACATTTTCATACTGCCCCCCGTGGGAAACGAACCCACAACCCTGGCGTTGCAAGCGCCGTGCTCTACCAACTGAGCTACAGGGGACTAAATAGAGCTGCCGGCACACGTGACATATGTTCCCATTACTGTAACAGGCACTGCATGGTCAATCCGACGTCTGCATTGGCCGTGCAGCATTTACGGTGATACGGCCTCTGTAGAAGTCAGGGCATTCATACTTCTTGAGCTTTGCGGAGCAGCACAGAGCTGTTGTGAAGGAAGTTGTCAAGGAAGTGAGTTGGTGTTTATACAGGACCTACCGCTCCCCCCTACCGTCAACCAATAATGTAAATGCCGAGCTATATGGAGCCCTCTGCATTGTTACAACATTTTGGAGGCACACATCAATGTGGTACGGAGCTCGATTTGGCCTCTGCATGCCTCTGGAGGCTCTGCAATTGCGTCACACCCTCCGTACGGAGCCTCCAACCACATTTTCGGATCAAGCATAAATTGGATTTAAGTCACTCTGGATGAGAGCATCTGCTAAATGACTAAAATGTAAATGTTATATTGCATTTCATATATTGTGGAGTAGGGAAACTATTGCCCTAAAATCACAATATCACAAGGTCCAAGATGTACCCAACATCTGCCACAAATAAACCTTATCTTGAAATATCTCACTTGAGCACTCTCTATGAACTCAAAAATGGAATATGACTTAGAGGACATGCACAGCGTGTTCCTTCACATTCCACATCATTGCTTAACTTTAAACTTTTTACCTTGTTTCTAAAAAGGTCCTGCTTTTGAACATATCTAAATATAGCCATTGATTGGCTTCTAGCAATCTACCAGCTCCACTAGTATGAGTGCCCATGGGCAAGCAGGCAGGCATTAGATTAATGACACTGAAGAGATTTGCACTAATTACATGCATATATCTGTGGGCTCGGAGTCATCTGCTGAACTTGTTAACTAGCCTTGAGGAAACATATTGAAATCCACTCTATTCAATGCTAGAGAACATTCAATGCTAGAGAACATGCCATGCTAGAGAACATGCCATGCTAGAGAACATTCAATGCTAGAGAACATGCCGTGCTAGAGAACATTCAATGCTAGAGAACATTCAATGCTAGAGAACATGCCATGCTAGAGAACATTCAATGCTAGAGAACATCCAATGCTAGAGAACATGCAATGCTAGAGAACATGTCATGCTAGAGAACATTCAATGCTAGAGAACATGCCATGCTAGAGAACATTCAATGCTAGAGAACATTCAATGCTAGAGAACATTCAATGCTAGAGAACATTCTATGTTAGAGAACATTCAACAGTAGAGACAACTAGTACAGTTGTATGTGTCTGCTCTATTACTGCTATGTAGTTTCCCTCTCTCCTGGTAACGGGACTATAATCTGTGCTTTCCCTGCATTTCATTTGCACAGTAATGCGCCCCGGTGCTTTGACACAAATCAGCTCTTTTTGGTATCTAAGGGATGAATTCCACTCTGGCCTCTTACAAACATTTGCATTATGAGACAATGGCACTGATTAGCATTAGCAAGCAAGCAAAAAATAAAAGAGCATGATACTATATCACCCCAAAATGAATTTTATAGCAGTTTAGATTATTGAAATGACATTTGGGAACCTATCTATGTCTTGTAGTTTGCATTTTAGAACGATCCTATGCCTTTGGTTCTCAAGTAAATGATCAGAGACTGATTTAAATAGAGAATGATGGTCTCATAGAAGTCATGGAACCTTCATATAAACGATATGTAGTCCTTTCCTGCAGTCAAATTACCTAGTGGCCTCATGCGTGGAATGTTATTAATATTTTTCATAATTTCATAATGAATAAACTTTTTTTTTTTTAAAGACGCAAAAAATCTGGTGTTTCTATGTCAAACGGTTTTGTTATATTTCAGTCTTCTGTGATAGATATCAAGTGTAATATTGGGATGCAAACTCAAAATTGAATACATTTCAACTCTATATCTGACATGGTAGAGGTATCTTTTTTTTAAAAGATCATAACCATGTATGTGAGGTGTATACAGTACTTTTGTTTCAAAGTAGATTTGTTTAAGACTACCAAGAAACACTCTGTGTGACCCGGATTTAGCCCACTGCAGTAAAAGGTTAAGACGTCTAGAAATGTTGTGAATATCATTTTCAACAATCTCACATTATAAAAATTACAGGTAACTGAACATTTTAGTGCATTGTATTCATGATGATGTTGAGCAGGATGGGTGATGATGATGGATATTCAACATGCAGACTTAGAACACAACATTTACATAACACAACAAGTCAACAGAGTTCGATTAGCCTATATTTTAACACATCCACAGCTGCCATGTTACAACCCAGCCCACTGTCAAGTAAGGAGGTTGGATTGGGGGATCAGGAGCCCAAACAGCTGACACTTAACGTATCTCCCACTGATGATAATCCTTACCACTTCTAGCCTGCTCCTTGTAACTCATTGTCTGCAGCTATTGTGAAACGCCACTTTAATGTGTCTTTCAAATACCTTCTCTCTCTTTGATGCACTCTCTCTTTCTCATTCACCACAGCTGGCTTTGTGCATTTCATGGCCTGTGGCAAATGCCAATTTTCCTGAAAGACTTAATCTGCCATTCTGAATGCTGAATACTTGGATGCTGAAGTAAAAGCACAAAGCTGCTTACAAGGCAACGTTATATAGGGTCTGCCCCTTTAAGAGAGTGTTTTCCTGACTGCTTTACAATAGCGCTCCGATATAGAAAGAGAAACATAGACAGAGCTTGGCCCCTGTCCAGTACACACACACATACACGCATACGCACACGCACACTTACAAACACACAACAACCTATTCTTTACCTTGTACTGCCAGGTGTATGATGATTTGAAAACACATGCTTCTTGGCTGTGTGTGGTATGTGAGGCAGAAGAGATTCCAGTGCTCTGAATGGATTAGGCCTCACATATGTGCATGCTGGAGCCCCAGAGACAGAAGAGCCAGCATGGAGCCAATCCCGCTGAGAGCAGCTCCTGTCCTGTCTCAGGCCCGCGGCTCTCATGTGTGAAAAATGCAGCGTATGGAGGCAGTCGACTGAAACACCTACCGGGTGCTTGAGCAAAGATTACACAGATCTCTGTTTCCGCCCCAGACACATGGAACTGAACTAGGCTACTTACAGTGATTCTTCTTTGATATGACATCACATCAAATTTAATTGTAAGAAATATAAACAGAAAAATACTAGTGTTTGTTCTTATGCATTTAATTGAATCGTATCGAGCCAGTGCAGTACATCACTATTCTGCAGACTCAAGGATTTCAGTTTTCAGATCACATCTCCAAGTACCTAAGCAGTGCTGTGAGTTCTGCAGACTGAATCAGGTTGAAACGAGACATATGCAAAGTATGTATTGATCCATGTATACCTGTCATACTGCTCCTATAACATATACGTTGGCTGTGTGTTCTTCAGGGCTGTTACTGTAATTGGTAAGTGCATTAGTAAAATTGTACAGATCAACAGCTAATATATGCAGTTGGAGAAAGCTGCATAACAGAGGGCTTTAGCATCTGAATGAACTGTAAGACCATACACACCGAAGTGTTGATTGTGTTCTTTCATAATGGAAAAGCATTAGGTGTAGGTTACAGGTGCTTTGCTCATAGTGCCACAAGGTTGGATACTGGATACTGGACAGCGGACACACCACTGCAATATGACCTCACTAGCCAGACACATATCACTGTCCAGGGACAGAGCAAATCTCAGTCCTTTTCTCTGATGTTTCTGAGACAGAATGTGACCATTCATATGATTCAGGTCTGTCTGTGTGCAGCTTGGAAGAGTTCAGAGTCAGACAACGGTGACCCTGTGACTTCAGCACTGTCAGCAGGAGATGAACAATTCCAGTAGTTAACCGTCCAAAAGTAGGGTCAGACCTGCCTGTACTTCTCAATAAAGAGGGATGGCTGAATGTGTGTGGCCTTTCATTGAATATTTCATTGAGGTCAAGGGCAAAGCGCAGTCATTCCTGAATACAGTGAGCAACAGGAGAAGGCACTGAGGCTGCAGACTGGACAGTTGATCAGGTTTGTTCGGTGACTACAAATTCAGTTATCTAAATGCAAGATTTAAAATAGAATTCTAAAGTTACCTAAATGCGATATTTTACAAACTGGGATTTATTTTCAGCAGTGATAAATCGGAAACTCCGTTCTTACACACTTAAATACATTTTGTCTGATTCAACACTCTAATATTATTACAATGGTTCCTTTGACAATAGAAGCACGGTGACAGAATGTACGCCTATCCTAGTTTTACTTCTGTGTCAATTGTATTGGATATTTTCAACTGTGAATAGATTTTATTCCTCCCATCTAACGAGCATTGCACCCACGTAGTGTTCCACAGCTGCCATCAGCTGTGACACTCTAAAGGAGCAGAGGGGGAGACATGTTCAAGTGAATTAATGGGAAGTTCTGCATTGGAGAGAGAGAGTTTTTCATTATTTTTCTGTCACTCTTGTCACTGCAAAATCATTCTCTATGATTAGCAGCCAAACGGCAGAGGTACAAAGTACAGGAACTATCCATTTCAAAGACTGATGATGGTTAAATTAGTGTTACCACACAATAAAACATAAGCATTCATTAATATGCAAATTAGAAAGTTCTCTGTAGGAACCACAGTAGTCCCTCCGTTTCTTGCCGGTGGTTGTTTCCATCTAGTCTTACTGTTGATATGACAAAAATGTTCTACTTCATATTCATCATATCCAGCACCACCCCAACATCACCATACATGAAAATGCCGTGTTTCTATGTTTTGTAGTAAAAAAGATAGAGAAAGATAAGTGTTTCCAATGACATCATCAACCAATTAGTAGGCAATTAGTAGGCAACGCCAACTCACAATTGGTCAAAATCACACGATGCACACTGATGATGTCATTGGAAACACTTATTTTTTTACTACAAAACATAGAAACGCACCTCTTCCACATATATTGATGTTGGGGTGGTGCTGGAGATGATGGCTATGAAGTTGAAAAAGGTTTCCCTTTAAGGGACATCATGTACTTCTTTGTACCATCCCTGTAATGTAGGTATATCACTCATGTAAATGGTAACACTTTAAATTAAGGTTATTTTATAAACTCTTCATAAAGTACACCTTAATATTTAGTGTTACCATGTAAGTTAAAAACAAAACCGTAGGTCTTCGTACGTTTTGGCACGTATTTTTTGAGAGTCAGCCTAAATTTGAAATGCACTTTTTCAATAAAATCAGTAGTGCAATGAGCAGGCTGTGTACTTGGCATCTCATACCTATTGTTTTTCTCAGTGGGTTACTTGAGGTATTCATATTTGTATTTAGCCCCGAAGAGTACCTAGTAGGCATTGTTTAAGTGCCTTCCTTGACATTGTGTAAGGTCTGCTAATTAGGTGCAATCAGGGACTTAATTAGAAGCTACATATCTACAGAAGTAACCTCATTTACGAAAAGCTAAATATTACATCGCTAATGGTTATCCAAAAACTTTTTTTAATACCCCCCGTGGGAATCAAACCCACAACCCTGGCGTTGCAAACGCCATGCTCTACCACCTGAGCTACATCCCTGCCAGCCATTCCCTCCCCTACCTTGGACGAATTGTGCGCCGCCCCATGGGTCTCCCGGTCGCGGCCGGCGACGACATTCGTCGTCACCGGCTTACTAGCTACTGACGCTCCCATTCTCATCACTCCACTTGTCTTGTCTTGTCAATCACACACACCTGGTGCTCATCCCCTAATTAGTCTGTGTATAAGTGTTCCCTCTGCCCCCTTGTCTTTGTGAGTGATTGTTCTATGTCGGAGGAGAGTAGCTCGGTTGAAATACGCTCTCATTTATTTTGCCAGGGTTGATTTTCCCCTGTGTCATTACATGTATTGTATTTTCTGTGACTGTGTTTGGTCAAGGAGGATTGTTTCCCCTGTACCTGTTTCGATTGCCGTTGTAGGCGCTTTGTATGTCTAGAAGGAATAAATCTGCATCCGGTTATTTAACCCCTGCGCCTGACTCTGTCCATCATTCACCACAGCAGTTATGAGTGTGCACACGCAATGACTTCATCAGGTCCCCTCATCTGCATACAATCAAACTGTGCAGCCAGCCATTAAGAAGTGGAGGATGAGAACATAGCAGAACCCCGATGAAGAGTATGCGTCCGAATGACCAGGTGGGAAATGAATCAGTCAGTCACCGGTTTGGAGAGTCTGTCTGTTTTTTCCTCCATAAACTTTTTCCCACTCTTTTGAAAACTCTCAAAGCTGGAAACTCTGGATCTGCTGTATAGGGATACCTTAGAGAGTGTTTAAGACAGATCTTAAAAGCTAGCAAATGAAAAATGAGCTTGCACTGTCAAAAATAAGTAGATCATATTTTTCTCTGAATGGCAAAAAATCAGACTCATTATTTTCTTAGAAACAGATGGTGTGCTGCCAATTAGGCAGTGAATTTACATTATTAGTAATTGAAATTTGCTGCTGGCTCCTGCACAGAATTTTCATTGAGCATCTTTTATTTGCCGTTCAGCAAGAGAATAGCTCTTAAGACCCAGCTTCTATCCCTTTCCTCATCACCATACACTCATTTTCTTCACTTAAAGATAGAGGTCACTTTTACAAAAAGTTGTCATTCACTGCAGCTCAACATAGGATTTCTCTATAGAAACAACTTAACCACAGCTCCCGGAGCATTATAGCTGAAAATATTGAGATAGTTACACAAAGAAGATGGCATATCAATGCAGCCCACTCAAAATGACATGCATCCTGAAAACTTATGTGCATTAAAAATTGTTCTTCAAAGGTTGTTTTCTGTATACTTCCCAACTGTTTAATCAATAAATACGCCATGCAAGTTTTATCACACAGATGACACATTTAATTCAAAATGTATAATATAACTTGATAAATACTTAACAGGTTGGCAACACAAGCCAAAGTTAGTTTTGGTCCATCAAATACATCAAATACATTTGATAGCACTTATGATTTAGAACCAACTCTTTTCAAGTTAGTTTGCCAATCATGACTTGCTGGCCAGTATGCATCAATTACGGACTGACTCCATTGCTAAATGAAAATAGAAGCCTTTTGACCTCCTCACAACAAGATCTTAATATTGGTGCTTTAAAATTCAGAGGACATTTATACTCTTTTGTGAGGGTCAGCAGGGTGAGTGGGTCTGTGAATATGAAGGTATTAAGAATGATAATTTTATGCGGAAAAACACATTTTGTCATTTAAATGTATGACCATGATACGCTTTGTCTGATTAACATTTACCTCGGGTTACAGAATGATAAGCATATATTCAAGGCTCTGTTTCACGGACTTACAAGACAAAAAAGCATCTCTGTGCAGTGTTTGTTTTCTTATCTGATATGCATAAAGACCATTTAATTCAGAAACAGTACATTTTACATTTACAATATTTAGCAGACGCTCTTCTCAGGTAGATAAGAGACAACCGGAAATCACAGTGATAGTAAGCACATTTTCCCTCAATAGGTAGCTATCAGCAAAGTCAGTGCTAGTAAAAAAAAGTCAAGTGGGAGTGTTAGTTCAAGAAAGGCATTTTTTTTGTTTTACTTGGTTATTCCAGTATCTGATGTATTTTGTCTACTTTCACCTCTTTTCATCTCCTAGGTAACGCAGCTGGGTGCCCGAAAACACACTAAAATAAATAAGAACAGTGCTTTTTTGACAGCTCCTCTATTTCCCGACTAGGCCTTCACTCAGAACCACAGGAATGTACTTTATTGCCAATGTCATCTAAGTCATAGCTGCTGCAAGTAAAATGGATTGAATATGGACCCGTTGTCACTCATCAACTTCTGGCTATGGTCATGCTAAATACAATGTTGATCGGATTCAGACATGTTCAAGTGCCTCCACACACCGTGGCCACTAACATCAAACCTCACCAGATGTGTCCAGGGAGCAAATCAGAACACAGACGCATACAGTGAGGGAAAAAAAGTATTTGATCCCCTGCTGATTTTGTACGTTTGCCCACTGACAAAGACATGATCAGTTTATAATTTTAATGGTAGGTTTATTTGAACAGTGAGAGACAGAATAACAACAAAAAAATCCAGAAAAACACATGTCAAAAATGTTATAAATTGATTTGCATTTTAATGAGGGAAATAAGTATTTGACCCCCTCTCAATCAGAAAGATTTCTGGCTCCCAGGTGTCTTTTATACAGGTAACGAGCTGAGATTAGGAGCACACTCTTAAAGGGAGTGCTCCTAATCTCAGCTTGTTACCTGTATAAAAGACACCTGTCCACAGAAGCAATCAATCAATCAGATTCCAAACTCTCCACCATGGCCAAGACCAAAGAGCTCTCCAAGGATGTCAGGGACAAGATTGTAGACCTACACAAGGCTGGAATGGGCTACAAGACCATCGCCAAGCAGCTTGGTGAGAAGGTGACAATAGTTGGTGTGATTATTCGCCAATGGAAGAAACACAAAATAACTGTCAATCTCCCTCGGCCTGGGGCTCCATGCAAGATCTCAACTCGTGGAGTTGCAATGATCATGAGAACGGTGAGGAATCAGCCCAGAACTACACGGGAGGATCTGGTCAATGATCTCAAGGCAGCTGGGACCATAGTCACCAAGAAAACAATTGGTAACACACTACGCCGTGAAGGACTGAAATCCTGCAGCGCCCGCAAGGTACCCCTGCTCAAGAAAGCACATATACAAGCCTGTCTGAAGTTTCCAAATGAACATCTGAATGATTCAGAGGAGAACTGGGTGAAAGTGTTGTGGTCAGATGAGACCAAAATCGAGCTCTTTGGCATCAACTCAACTCGCCGTGTTTGGAGGAGGAGGAATGCTGCCTATGACCCCATGAACACCATCCCCACCGTCAAACATGGAGGTGGAAACATTATGCTTTGGTGGTGTTTTTCTGCTAAGGGGACAGGACAACTTCACCGCATCAAAGGGACGATGGACAGGGCCATGTACCGTCAAATCTTGGGTGAGTACCTCCTTCCCTCAGCCAGGGCATTGAAAATGGGTCGTGGATGGGTATTCCAGCATGACAATGACCCAAAGCACACGGCCAAGGCAACAAAGGAGTGGCTCAAGAAGAAGCACATTAAGGTCCTTGAGTGGCCTAGCCAGTCTCCAGACCTTAATCCCATAGAAAATCTGTGGAGGGAGCTGAAGGTTAGAGTTGCCAAACGTCAGCCTCGAAACCTTAATGACTTGGAGAAGATCTGCAAAGAGGAGTGGGACAAAATCCCTCCTGAGATGTGTGCAAACCTGGTGGCCAACTACAAGAAACAACTGACCTCTGTGATTGCCAACAAGGGTTTTGCCACCAAGTACTAAGTCATGTTTTGCAGAGGGGTCAAATACTTATTTCCCTCATTAAAATGCAAATCAATTTATAACATTTTTGACATGCGTTTTTCTGGATTTCTTTGTTGTTATTCTGTCTCTCACTGTTCCAATAAACCTACCATTAACATTATAGACTGATCATGTCTTTGTCAGTGGGCAAACGTACAAAATCAGCAGGGGATCAAATACTTTTTTCCCTCACTGTATGGTACCAGATGCTTTACACAGGAGCAACCATAGCAACAGGGGTTACACAACAAACCTTATGAGTGTCCACTGAATCAGACAAGTGCACTAGTAGGAGTCCCTTACCAAATAAATAGCCAATTTCTAAAACTTTGAACTAAGACAACAGATGGGATGTTTGGAGTTGACTGATAAACGTTCAGAGGTATTGAGTTCCTATCAGAATATAACAGGTATGAACAGAGGAGATACTGATTGGCCTTGCTACGGAGGGGAAGAACTCCGACCTCCCACTTCTTCCCCTGACTGTTGCTGGGATGGACAACACATCAGACAACTTGACATGAAACAGAATGGAAACTGAAAACATACAAGGGGACACATACAGTATTTTGTGGGTCTTTGATTCCTGGTTGGAACCCTTGGCAGAGTTAATTTAATTTCGACCTGTAAGCATTAAATCCCTACTTTGAACCACATGCTGCTTTGAGATTAGAGGGTGCCTTTGGTATTTCTCAAGCAAGAGACTATTATGAAAAAATACGATGTACTTTCACCACTGATGATTATGTTCAACAGCAGTCAAGAGAAGAGCTAAGTGTCACGACTTCCGCCGAGGCTGCCTCCCCTCCTTGTTCGGGCAGGTTTCGGCGTTCGTCGTCACCGGCTTACTAGCTACTGCCGCTCCCATTCTCATCACTCCACTTGTCTTGTCTTGTCAATCACACACACCTGGTGCTCATCCCCTAATTAGTCTGTGTATAAGTGTTCCCTCTGCCCCCTTGTCTTTGTGAGTGATTGTTCTATGTGGGAGGAGAGTAGCGCGGTTGAGATACTTCATTTATTTTGCCAGGGTTGATTTTCCCCTGTGTCATTATATTAATTGTATTTTCTGAGACTGTGTTTGGTCAGGGAGGATTATTTCCCCTGTACCTGTTTCGATTGCCGTTGTGGGCGCATTGTATGTCCTGAAGGAATAAATCTGCATCCGGTTATTTTACTCCTGCGCCTGACTCCGTCCATCATTCACCACACTAAGCTTGTTTATTGATTACTGTTATGGACCTTAACATTTGATTTGGTTACAAATGTCGGGAGTTCAGGCTACTACATCATGATCAATGTGATGAATGCTCAGGTCCCTGGAAAAAAAGTCTTAATAAATGTATATGACATTCTGTGTATACTACTAAAATATATGGAAGCATATAGTGTACTTAAAAAAAACTCTCCATAACAATGAAAACCATGATACAGAATGTGAACATACAAAAACCTTCAGCCAATGTCAATGGGAATGCTAACAACATGACTAATGTCATATTTTCTCAAAAGTTATTCTGTTTGTGCCAAATACCCATTGACTGATCATCTGTGGACAAAGGAATATTTTGAGGAAATGCAAGATTGCCCCTGAGTAAATCTTGTCATATCTGGTTTACTGGTGTATCTGTAATGTCCCCTTTGGTTTGGCATTGCATCTATTCCAATTAAAGTGAACTACAGCAACACAGCATTGTTTGAATTGCAATACCCTCTGCTATTTTACCAAAAAGGTTGGACAGAACAGCAAGCCCTTAACACAAACACATTAGCCTTTACATTAATGGTGAGAAACTTTAAATGTTTCATTCATTTATTAATTAGCATGCCTCTTAGCCCATACTAAAGTGGTTCATAATGGATTTGGAGCTTCGTCCTTGTAATATTCATAACTTGATAATGAATTCAATGTTTGTTTGACGTTATAATGTGTTTTCTTAGGACGGCTAATTAGAGTTAATGCAGTTAGGAAACAGAATGAACTACAGAATGAAGTAGGAAGAATATAGATTGTGGCTAATAGTCCTGTAAATGTGATGTTTTGTTAGGTTTCTGCAAGAGGCCAAGCGCAGTGTGTTGCTGTCAAACATGGACGGATCCATGCCCTACTTCCTTGAATGTTTCAAGGGCATTTCTGCTATGACTCAGTGTACATTCGTGGTCAAAAGTTTTGAGAATGACACAAGTATTGGTCTTCACAAAGTTTGTTGCTTCAGTGTTTTTAGATATTTTTGTCAGATGTTACTATGGTATACTGAAGTATAATTACAAGCATTTTATTGACAATTACATTAAGTTTATGCAAAGAGTCAATATTTGCAGTGTTGACCCTTCTTTTTCAAGACCTCTGCAATCCGCCCTGGCATGCTGTCAATTACAATTACTTCTGGGCCACATCCTGACTGATGGCAGCCCATTCTTGCATAATCAATGCTTGGAGTTTGTCAGAATTTGTGGGTTTTTGTTTGTCCACCCGCCTCTTGAGGATAGACCACAAGTTATCAATGGGATTAAGGTCTGGGGAGTTTCCTGGCCATGGACCCAAAAGTTCGATGTTTTGTTCCCAGAGCCACTTAGTTATCACTTTTGCCTTATGGCAAGGTGCTCCATCATGCTGGGAAAGGCATTGTTCGTCACCAAACTGTTCTTGGATGGTTGGGAGAAGTTGCAACACAGGATGTGTTGGTACCATTCTTTATTCATGGCTGTGTTCTTAGGCAAAATTGTGAGTGAGCCCACTCCCTTGGCTGAGAAGCAACCCAACACATGAATGGTCTCAGGATGCTTTACTGTTGGCGTGACACAGGACTGATGGTAGCGCTCACCTTGTCTTATCCGGACAAGCTTTTTTCCGGATGCCCCAAACAATCGGAAAGGGGATTCATCAGAGAAAATGACTTTACCCCAGTCCTAAGCAGTCCAATCCCTGTACCTTTTGCAGAATATCAGTCTGTCCCTGATGTTTTTCCTGGAGAGAAGTGGCTTCCTCGCTGCCCTTCTTGACACCAGGCCATCCTCCAAAAAATATTCGCCTCACTGTGCTTGCAGATGCACTCACACCTGCCTGCTGCCATTCCTGAGCAAGCTCTGCACTGGTGATGCCCCGATCCCGCAGCTGAATCAACTTTAGGAGACGGTCCTGGTGCTTGCTGGACTTTCTTGGGCGCCCTGAAGCCTTCTTCACAACAATTAAAATCCTCTCTCCTTGAAGTTCTTGATGATCCGATAAATGGTTGATTTAGGTGCAATCTTACTAGCAGCAATATCCTTGCAAAGCAATGATGACGGCACATGTTTCCTTGCAGGTAACCATGGTTAACAGAGGAAGAACAATGATTTCAAGCACCACTCTCCTTTTAAAGCTTCCAGTCTGTTATTATAACTCAATCAGCATGACAGAGTGATCTCCAGCCTTGTCCTCGTCAACACTCTCACCTGCGTTAACGAGAGAATCACTGACATGATGTCAGCTGGTCCTTTTGTGGCAGGGCTGAAATGCAGTGGAAATATTTCTTTGGGATTAAGTTCATTTTCATGGCAAAGAGGGACTTTGAAATTAATTGCAATTCATCTGATCACTCTTCATAACATTCTGGAGTATATACTAATTGCCATCATAAAAACTGAGGCAGCAGACCTTAATATTTGTGTCATTCTCAAAACTTTTGACCACGACTGTATATAAAATGAGTGCAACTTATTTCATCATGCTGTCAAAACAATTTCCACATATCAGTCATTTACTTCTTAGACATCATAATATGAAAAACTGAACATATAAATGCAGGGAGACTAGCAACAGTGTTACAGAATGATCAGAAGAATTGAAATATTTCCATGATCCCTCATGGCTTCCCAGATACTGCAGCCTAATAATTACATGGACACATGTTATTTTATGGTCTCAGTCTCTATCCAATCAGAATACTGTATAGCTTCAAGTTAACATGGATGATGTGGGTGGTGTACGCCTGACAATATCATTCTCCTGAGAGATGGATTCTGGGTTCTCTGTCAAATCCCTCACTTGGTCTGACTTCCTCCACAGCCCCCATCCATCCAGGGACACTGTATCAAAGAGGATGGAGAGGTTGGCGGGATGGGGGTGGGAGGCATGAGATACTGATTAGAAGAATGCAAGTTACATTACGGAAGATTCTACCACTGACATGTCCAGTTCCCCAAGAGGAACACTCATGTTTTTTAAGTAGCCCTTCTGATAAACAGCCCCCTTATTTAGGAGAAGTTCATGGCATCCATTTCCTAACTGAACTCACGAGCTGCACTTTGTGGCACTTTCAGTTTAGATCTTATTTTTTTCTTTTTTTTTGTCATTTAGCAGACGCTCTTATCCAGAGCGACTTACAGGAGCAATTAGGGTTAAGTGCCTTGCTCAAGGGCACACCGACAGATTTTTCACCTAGTTGGCTCGGGGATTAGAACCAGCGACCTTTCGGTTACTGGCACAACGCTCTTAACCAATAAGCTACCTGCCGCCCATTTGCCTTGCAATGACAGTTTACTGCAGTGTCCCTCTCCATGAAAGTGCATCGCGAGGGGAACTAAACAATCAAACTCCTCCGCAGTGACTTCAAAGGCTTCGATGTTTAAATACAACCGAGATGTGTTCGAGTGTAAGTTTAAAAACATACAGTAAGCAGACACTGCAGTGTGTAGCACAGGTGTGTGGGAGATAACGATCATCTGGAAACGTCTATTATGGGAACTCCCACTATAGCCTCTATCATCTACATCATAATTTCCCACTTTAAAGCTTCATACTTTGGTCCACAACACAGACATTCAGACAATAAAACATATTGTATTTTGAGAGCGGTCCTGAACGGTGTGGACCTAAATGGTCTTATCTTTCACATATGGTTCAGGGAAGTATGATTTGGTTAATAAAGAGAAATGTGATGTTCCATAAAAGCCTATCATGCACATATAAAACACATGGTATTCAAAGCATGAAGACAAACAGAGGAACCCTGACATTATAATTGGCAGTGAATGATCAAGTCCCAATGAGGTTGCTCCAGCGTTGTTCGTTTCCATAAACATCTCGCATAGAACGTATCTCCCATCATTAGCTGTATAGTTACAAAGCACAGACTGCAAAAAGTTTGAATTAAAAAAATGATTTAGAACTCCTTGCCATTTTGAGACTTCATGACAACATCATAACATGCCAATGTCATAACACAACACTTTGTGATCACTAATTAACTGTAATGGATGTCAAGCTGAGCCGTGATTTGAGACTGATCAATAAACAACGGAGACAACTGGGAAATGATCTGAATCCTTCTAGGTTTGGAGGATGCATCATTGATTACTCTGTAGAGCATGTTGTCCCTATCATTAACTCAAACCGACACCGTACTGAAAACCACACACAGCCAGAGCCTTAATGAAAGCGCAGTAAAACAAGTGTTGACAAAGTAGACAGTGAGATAGAAAGGACCAAAATATCTTCAAAACAAGAAAGAAAAAGTGTGGCAGAAAAAACAGTAAACAAATGCATAATCCACATTTTATCCTATTTATTCCAGACATCCAACTATCTCTGCTGTCAGTGAAGCACTGGTACACCCCTCCTCTTAATAACATGTTACTTCAGGCTTTCAGGGACAGGAATGGTTATGTTGACAAGTTAATGTGCCTCCAATAATTCTCTTTAATTGTCCTCTTGGATTGCAGCCCAAGAAATCTACTGAAACTCATGAATGCATGAACTAGATTAAAACGGACTTTAACCCTTTGGCATGGCTACAGGTTATGCAATAGCTAATCATTCTGAGTGCTGGGGAGTTTGTATAGGAGGCCTCTATATTCTTAAAATAACACGAGGGACCATGCTCACAGGCCAAAACACAGCATGTAATCTAATATGATGCGTCTATTTCCTTGAAGAGCTGGGATCTTCTAACCAACATGCTACACTGGAATTTTCAATAGCCGCTCAATTGTCATGATTACTTATTAACAGGGTGCCACGAAAACCCTCAATATGCTTAATTCAAGTACCCTCATGTTCCAGAGAAACAAACGCACCTGCTGTCCTGTGACTTTCAACACACATATACAGCTACCATATGGTGCAGTACATACAATATATTGGCAACTTATCTTATAACACACACACACACACACACACACACACACACTGGCATAACGCAGTTTCTCTGGACCCCCGCAATAAAATCGAATGTGTCAGCCAGACAGCCACTCACAAAATATAGACTACCGATCGCTGTCCATGGTGCTGAAATTTTCCACGTCTATGCGGCTGCCTATTGAATCAATGATAGGCTATCTGTGGCGGCAGGGCATGTAGCCTATAGCTTTGCTTTAGCTAATGTAAAAATGTTTATTGGTAGGCCAGTTTGGTCATAATTTTGTTATGTTAAGCCTAACATTTCACAAAGCTATACATGGTGTCGCAGTGTGTCCATTTAGACTGCTGGCTGGAGGCAATAATGCAATTACTTGCTCAGTAATTAAAGTTGGAAATTCAAATATTGATTGGAGTCCACCTGTTGATTGGAGTTCCCTTCCCGAATGAGCTGCATATATACATTACCGGTCAAAAGTTTTAGAACACCTACTCATTCAAGGGTTTTTCTTTATTTTTTACTATTTTCTACATTGTAGAATAATAGTGAAGACTTCAAAACTATGAAAACACATATGGAATCATGTAGTAACCAAAAAGGTGTTAAACAAATCAAAATATATTTTATATTTGAGATTATTCAACTAGCCACCCTTTGCCTTGATGACAGCTTTGCACACTCTTGGCATTCTCTCAACCAGCGTCATGATTTATATAAAAAATCTATTGGTTGCTGATTATTATGCTGTTGTATCGAACATTTATTTTATATATATATATATACAGTGGGGAAAAAAAGTATTTAGTCAGCCACCAATTGTGCAAGTTCTCTCATTTAAAAAGATGAGAGAGGCTTGTAATTCTCATCATAGGTACACGTCAACTATGACAGACAAATTGAGAAAAAAAAATCCAGAAAATCCCATTGTAGGATTTTTAATGAATTTATTTGCAAATTATGGTGGAAAATAAGTATTTGGTCACCTACAAACAAGCAAGATTTCTGGCTCTCACAGACCTGTAACTTCTTCTTTAAGAGGCTACTCTGTCCTCCACTCGTTACCTGTATTAATGGCACCTGTTTGAACTTGTTATCAGTATAAAAGACACCTGTCCACAACCTCAAACAGTCAAACTCCAAACTCCACAATGGCCAAGACCAAAGAGCTGTCAAAGGACACCAAAAACAAAATTGTAGACCTGCACCAGGCTGGGAAGACTGAATCTGCAATAGGTAAGCAGCTTGGTTTGAAGAAATCAACTGTGGGAGCAATTATTAGGAAATGGAAGACATACAAGACCACTGATAATCTCCCTCGATCTGGGGCTCCATGCAAGATCTCACCCCGTGGGGTCAAAATGATCACAAGAACGGTGAGCAAAAATCCCAGAACCACACGGGGGGACCTAGTGAATGACCTGCAGAGAGCTGGGACCAAAGTAACAAAGCCTACCATCAGTAACACACTACGCCGCCAGGGACTCAAATCCTGCAGTGAGAGACGTGTCCCCCTGCTTAAGCCAGTACATGTCCAGGCCCGTCTGAAGTGCATTTGGATGATCCAGAAGAGGATTGGGAGAATGTCATATGGTCAGATGAAACCAAAATATAACTTTTTGGTAAAAACTCAACTCGTCATGTTTGGAGGACAAAGAATGCTGAGTTGCATCCAAAGAACACCATACCTACTGTGAAGCATGGGGTTGGAAACATCATGCTTTGGGGCTGTTTTTCTGCAAAGGGACCAGGATGACTGATCCGTGTAAAGGAAAGAATGAATGGGGCCATGTATCGTGAGATTTTGAGTGAAACCCTCCTTCCATCAGCAAGGGCATTGAAGATGAAACGTGGCTGGGTCTTTCAGCATGACAATGATCCCAAACACACCGCCCGGGCAATGAAGGAGTGGCTTCGTAAGAAGCATTTCAAGGTCCTGGAGTGGCCTAGCCAGTCTCCAGATCTCAACCCCATAGAAAATCTTTGGAGGGAGTTGAAAGTCTGTGTTGCCCAGCGACAGCCCCAAAACATCACTGCTCTAGAGGAGATCTGCATGGAGGAATGGGCCAAAATACCAGCAACAATGTGTGAAAACCTTGTGAAGACTTACAGAAAACGTTTGACCTGTGTCATTGCCAACAAAGGGTATATAACAAAGTATTGAGAAACTTTTGTTATTGACCAAATACTTATTTTCCACCATCATATGCCAATAAATTCATAAAAAATCCTACAATGTGATTTTCTGGAAAATTTTTTCTCATTTTGTCTGTCATAGTTGACGTGTACCTATGATGAAAATTACAGGCCTCTCTCATCTTTTTAAGTGGGAGAACTTGCACAATTGGTGGCTGACTAAATACTTTTTTTCCCCACTGTATATATATATATATATATATATATATATATATATACACATATATATATATATATATATATACATATATACACTGCTCAAAAAAATAAAGGGAACACTAAAATAACACATCCTAGATCTGAATGAATGAAATAATCTTATTAAATACTTTTTTCTTTACATAGTTGAATGTGCTGACAACAAAATCACACAAAAATTATCAATGGAAATCAAATGTATCAACCCCTGGAGGTCTGGATTTGGAGTCACCCTCAAAATTAAAGTGGAAAACCACACTACAGGCTGATCCAACTTTGATGTAATGTCCTTAAAACAAGTCAAAATGAGGCTCAGTAGTGTGTGTGGCCTCCACGTGCCTGTATGACCTCCCTACAACGCCTGGGCATGCTCCTGATGAGGTGGCGGATGGTCTCCTGAGGGATCTCCTCCCAGACCTGGACTAAAGCATCCGCCAACTCCTGGACAGTCTGTGGTGCAACGTGGCGTTGGTGGATGGAGCGAGACATGAAGTCCCAGATGTGCTCAATTGGATTCAGGTCTGGGGAACGGGCGGGCCAGTCCATAGCATCAATGCCTTCCTCTTACAGGAACTGCTGACACACTCCAGCCACATGAGGTCTAGCATTGTCTTGCATTAGGAGGAACCCAGGGCCAACCGCACCAGCATATGGTCTCACAAGGGGTCTAAGGATCTCATCTCGGTACCTAATGGCAGTCAGGCTACCTCTGGCGAGCACATGGAGGGCTGTGCGGCCCCCCAAAGAAATGCCACCCCACACCATGACTGACCCACCGCCAAACCGGTCATGCTGGAGGATGCTGCAGGCAGCAGAACGTTCTCCACGGCGTCTCCAGACTCTGTCACGTCTGTCACATGTGCTCATGGTGAACCTGCTTTCATCTGTGAAGAGCACAGGGCGCCAGTGGCGAATTTGCCAATCTTGGTGTTCTCTGGCAAATGCCAAACGTCATGCATGGTGTTGGGCTGTAAGCACAACCCCCACCTGTGGACGTCGGGCCCTCATACCAACCTCATGGAGTCTGTTTCTGACTGTTTGAGCAGACACATGCACATTTGTGGCCTGCTGGAGGTCATTTTGCAGGGCTCTGGCAGTGCTCCTCCTGCTCCTCCTTGCACAAAGGCGGAGGTAGCAGTCCTGCTGCTGGGTTGTTGCCCTCCTACGGCCTCCTGCACGTCTCCTGATGTACTGGCCTGTCTCCTGGTAGCGCCTCCATGCTCTGGACACTACGCTGACAGACACAGCAAACCTTCTTGCCACAGCTCGCATTGATGTGCCATCCTGGATGAGCTGCACTACCTGAGCCACTTGTGTGGGTTGTAGACTCCGTCTCATGCTACCACTAGAGTGAAAGCACCGCCAGCATTCAAAAGTGACCAAAACATCAGCCAGGAAGCATAGGAACTGAGAAGTGGTCTGTGGTCACCACCTGTAAAACTAGTCCTTTATTGGGGGTGTCTTGCTAATTGCCTATAATTTCCACCTGTTGTCTATTCCATTTGCACAACAGCATGTGAAATGTATTGTCAATCAGTGTTGCTTCCTAAGTGGACAGTTTGATTTCACAGAAGTGTGATTGACTTGGAGTTACATTGTGTTGTTTAAGTGTTCCCTTTATTTTTTTGAGCAGTGTTATATATATATGCAGCACATTTTCAGCCTCCTGAGGGGAAGAGCTGTCTCTCTCCTCAGGCAGTGTCTGATGCTCCCATCTGGGGAGGGATTGTATTTCTCCCTACTTGTAGGACGTATGTTGGACTCTATCCACTTCCATTGTGCCCATCTTGGCATGGTCTATATGGGCCTCTTCAGAAGCTCAGACTCAGTGGAGGTTGAGGTCTTTGAGGGCGAACCAGGAGGACTGTGCCCTATCCTTGATGCTGCTGGCCCGGCCCCCACAGGGCTCTGACCCTCCTCAGAGCACACATGTGAGGGGAGAGAGAGGGCCCACAGTGGGCCTGCTGTGGGTCATGGCTCCCTCTCTACGTGTGTCAGGGACAGACAACTCCATGGAGAGGACTCCTCCTGAGGCCACGCTATCCTTGTGTAACCCCATGACTTTTTCCACATTTTGTTACGTTACAGCCTTATTCTAAAATTGATTAAATCGGTTTTTATCCTCATCCATCTACATACAATACCCCATAATGACGAAGCAAAAACTGGTTTTTTTACATTTTAGCAAATGTATACAACATAAAAAGGAAATATTACATTTACATGAGTATTCAGACACTTTACTCAGTACTTTGTTGAAGCACCTTTGGCAGCGATTAAATCCCATTCTTCTGTGCAGATCCTCTCAAGCTCTGTTAGGTTGGATGGGGAGCATCGCTGCACAGCTATTTTCAGGTCTCTCCAGAGATGTTCGATTGGGTTAAAGTCCGGGCTCTGGCTGGGCCACTCAAGGACATTCAGAGACTTGTCCCGAAGCCACTCCTGCGTTGTCTTGGCTGTGTGCATAGGGTCGTTGTCCTGTTGGAAGGTGAACCTTCACCCCAGTCTGAGGTCCTGAGCACTCTGGAGCAGGTTTTCATCAAGGATCTCTCTGTACTTTGCTCTGTTCATCTTTCCCTCGATCCTGACTAGTCTCCCAGTCCCTGCTGCTGAAAAACATCCCCACAGCATGATGCTGCCACCACCATGCTACACCGTAGGGATGGTGGCAGGTTTCCTCCAGATGTGACGCTTGGCATTCAAGCAAAAGAGTTCAATCTTGGTTTCATCAGACAAGAGAATCTTGTTTCTCTTGGTCTGAGAGTCCTTTAGGTGCCTTTTGGCCTACTCCAAGTGGGCTGGTATGTGCCTTTTACTGAGGAGTGGCTTCCGTCTGGCCTCTCTACCATAAAGGCCTGATTGGTGGAGGGCTGCAGAGATGGTTGTCCTTGTCCTTCTGGAAGGTTCTCCCATCTCCACAGAGGAACTCTGGAGCTCTGTCAGAGTGACCATCGGGTTCCTGGTCACCTCCCTGACCAAGGCCCTTCTCCCCTGACTGCTCAGTTTGGCCGGGCAGCCAACTCTAGGAAGAGTCTTAGTGGTTCCAAACTTCTTCCATTTAAGAATGATGGTTCTTGGGGACCTTCAATGCTGCAGAATGTTTTTGGTACCCTTCCCTCAGGATGCACCTGAGCTCAATTTCGAGTATCATAGCAAAGGGTCGGAATACTTCTGTTTTTTATTTTAAATAAATTAGCAAGAATTTCAAAAAAACTGTTTTCACTTCGTCATTATGGGGTATTATGTGTAGATTGATGAGGGGAAAAAACAATTTAATCCATTTTAGAATAAGGCTGTAACGTAACAAAATGTGGAAAAAGTGAAGAGGTCTGAATACTTTCCGAATGCACTGTATATATACACACAACTGTCCTGTATAGCCTACCTGAACCAGCATGACATGAGCAGTCCTTGTGCTCTCTCCCAGTTCGGATAGAATGTTGTTGTGCGTAAAACCAGTCTATTAATATCAATCTCTCTTTATTCTATGTAGAGGCCTATAGTAGCTACAGTATGCGACTGCGTCCAGGTTGCGGGCCCGACTGTTTTCTATACTGAGTATTGACAACCCAGACTTTCCTGAGACATTGTGCACTGTATGTCCATTGCGCTGCACACAATTTGAATTGAGTCTTGAATGATGCATGCCAAGATTTCCCAGAGATAAGGGACTGTTGATGTTGCAACCACACAACTCAAATGCAGATTCACCAGTACGAACAAAATCGCAAACCGCTTTTTTTGTTTGAGCCCTCAAGAACTGTTGTCTGCTAAAGATGATAATCTGTTTGCATCTGCCAATTTATTGGCTGTTCTGTATCCAGACGACCTGTCCCATAGCTTCCTATACAGTTAATCTCTTTCCGTAACATGTTGAGGCATGCAATTAAGTAGAATGAGAGGCTCAATTACAGAACTGCTGTATTTGAAGCACCACTTCCTTCTGCCCAGTTTCCCTGATGTTGCTATGGCAATTTTGATGTTTTTAACCATCCCTGTAACTGTCATTTCTGTGGAGAGATCAAATCAAATCAAATGTTATTCGCCACATGCGCCGAATACAATAGGTGTAGACATTACAGTGAAATGCTTACTTACAAGCCCTTAACCAACAATGAAAAAAAAAAAAAAAAAAAAGTGTTAAGTAAAAAAAATTTAAGCAAATAACTAAAGAGCAGCAGTAAAATAAAATAACAGTAGGGAGGCTATATACAGGGGGGTACCGGTGCAGAGCCAATGTGCGGGGGCACCGGCTAGTCGAGGTAATTGAGGTAATATGTACATGTGGGTAGAGTTAAAGTGACTATGCATAAATAATAGACCGAGTAGCAGCAGTGTAAAAAGATGGGGTGGGGGTGGGGGGGCAGTGCAAATAGTCCAGGTAGCAATGATTAGCTGTTCAGGAGTCTTATGGCTTGGGGGTAGAAGCTGTTGAGAAGCCTTTTGGACCTAGACTTCGCGCTCCAGTACCGCTTGCCGTGTGGTAGCAGAGAGAACAGTCTATGACTAGGGTGGCTGGAGTCTTTGACAATTTTGAGGGCCTTCCTCTGACACCGCCTGGTATAGAGGTCCTGGATGGCAGGAAGCTTGGCCCCAGTGATGTACTGGGCCGTATGCACTACCCTCTGTAGTGCCTTGCAGTCTGAGGCCGAGCAGTTGCTATACCAGGCGGGGATGCAACCAGTCAGGATGCTCTCGATGGGGCAGCTGTAGAACTTTTTGAGGATCTGAGGACCCATGCCAAATCTTTTCAGTCTCCTGAGGGGGAATAGGCTTTGTCGTGCCCTCTTCACGACTGTCTTGGTGTGTTTGGACCATGATAGTTCGTTGGTGATGTGGACACCAAGGAACTTGAAGCTCTCAACCTGTTCCACTACAGCCCCGTCGATGAGAATGGGGGCGTGCTCAGTCCTCTTTTATTTTTTTTCACAATCATCTCCTTTGTCTTGATCACATTGAGGGAGAGGTTGGGGCGGTATGCAAATTGGAGTGGGTCTAGGGTTTCTGGGATAATGGTGTTGATGTGAGCCATGACCAGCATTTCAAAGCACTTCATGGCTACAGACGTGAGTGCTACGGGTCGGTAGTCATTTAGGCAGGTTATCTTAGTGTCCTTGGGCACAGGGACTATGGTGGTCTGCTTGAAACATGTTGGTATTACAGACTCAGTCAGGGACATGTTGAAAATGTCAGTGAAGACACTTGCCAGTTGGTCAGCACATGCTCGGAGTACACGTTCTGGTAATCCGTCTGGCCCTGCGGCCTTGTGAATGTTGACCTGCTTAAAAGTCTTACTCACATCGGCTATGGAGAGCGTGATCACATAGTCATCCGGAACAGCTGGTGCTCTCATGCATGCTTCAGTGTTGCTTTCCTCGAAGCGAGCATAGAAGTGATTTAGCTCATCTGGTAGGCTTGTTTCACTGGGCAGCTCGCGGCTGTGCCTTCTTTTGTAGTCTGTAATCGTTTTCAAGCCCTGCCACATCTGACGAGTGTCAGAGCCGATGTAGTACGATTCAATCTTAGTCCGGTATTGACTCTTTGCCTGTTTGATGGTTCGTTGGAGGGCATAGCGGGATTTCTTATAAGCGTCCGGGTTAGAGTCCCGCTCCTTGAAAGTGGCAGCTCTACCCTTTAGCTCAGTGCGGATGTTGCCTGTAATCCATGGCTTCTGGTTGGGGTATGTACATACGGTCACTGTGGGGATGACGTCATCGATGCACTTATTGATGAAGCCAGTGACTGATGTGGTGTACTCCTCAATACTATCTGAAGAATCCCGGAACATATTCCAGTCTGTGCAAGCAAAAAAGTACTGTAGCTTAGCATCTGCATCATCTGACCACTTTTTTATTAACCGAGTCACTGGTGCTTCCTGCTTTAGTTTTAGCTTATAAGCAGGAATCAGGAGGATAGAGTTATGGTCAGATTTGCCAAATGGAGGGCGAGGGAGAGCTTTGTATGCGTCTCTGTGTGTGGAGTAAAGGTGGTCTAGAGTTTTTTTTCCTCTGGTTGCACATTTAACATGCTGGTAGAAATGAGGTAGAACGGATTTAAGTTTCCCTGCATTAAAGTCGCTGGCCACTAGGAGCGCTGCCTCTGGATGAGCGTTTTCCTGTTTACTTATGGCCTTATACAACTCATTGAGTGCAATCTTAATGCCAGCATCGGTTTGTGGTGGTAGATAGACAGATACGAAAAATATAGATGAAAAGTCTCTTGGTAAATAGTGTGGTCTACAGCTTATCATGAGATACTCTACCTCAGGCGAGCAAAACCTTGAGACTTCCTTAGTATTAGATTTTGTGCACCAGCTATTGTTTACAAATATACACAGACCGCCACCCCTTGTCTTACCGGAGTCAGCCGTTCTATCCTGCCGATGTAGCGTATATCCCGTCAGCTGTATGTTGTCCATGTCGTCGTTCAGCCACGACTCGGTGAAACATAATATATTACAGTTTTTAATGTCCCGTTGGTATGATAACCATAATCTTAGGTCGTCCAATTTGTTCTCAAATGATTGAACATTGGCTAATAGGATTGATGGAAGAGGCAGTTTACTCGCTCACCGTCGGATCCTTACAAGGCACCCCGACCTACGTCCACGATATCTCCGTCCATTTTTCATGCGAATGACAGGGATTTGGGCCTTGTCGGGTGTCTGTAGGATATCCTTCGCGTCCGGCTCGTTGAAGAAAAAATCTTTGTCCAATACGAGGTGAGTAATCGCTGTCCTGATATCCAGAAGCTCTTTTTGGTCATAAGAGACGGTGGCAGAAACATTATGTACAGAATAAATTACAAATAACGCGAAAAAACACACATAATAGTACAATTAGTTAAAGGGCTGTAAAACGGCACTCATCTTCTCCGGCGCCACTTCAATAAAATATTGTTTTAGAAGGGTGCGTTCGTAAATTCACTCTGGCTATCTACTCCGATTTCAGAGCACTCTTGTCTGAGTGTGCCAATGCGCAGAATAACTGATGAATTTACGAACGCTCAACACCCATTCAATATGACTGGTGTCAGTAAACGTCTGCAAAAAAATGTAATTCAAATGTTGCCAGCAGCACAGTTACAGTCACAAACGCTCTAGATAACATGAAAACATCCTAACCAGCTCTGCTAGGGCGAGTAAAATGGTCAGAGTGAGGTGTTTTCTCAGTTGTGTCTGAAAGTAGCTAGCAAGCTAGCCAACTTTGGCCAACTAGCTTGGGTGCTTGACTGCCGTTGTGAGGTCAGAACACTGGGATCAACACTACTCCTCGGCCAGTGTCCAGTGTGTTCTCTGAATGCTCCGAGAGCGAAACGCTCTGAATTTACGAACTGACAATCTGACAATGCTCTGAATTTACGAACGGCCAGAGCGCACTCTGAGCGCATTCTGGCACTCCAAAGTGAATTTACGAACACACTCAAAACTAAAACTCACAAAGAACTACCTAAGAAGCATTAGGCTCTCGGTCCGATATGCGCTTTGGAACACCTGAGTAAGCTCCACTCATTGCACTGGCGAGTGGCATCGTCGTAGCCTTGACCACGACATTTGTTCACCAATATCAGTTAAATTATTTATTTTTCAAGGCCTGAGGCACTTTGATCAGTCACACCCTTGAAGCCCAATAAACAAATACTTAGCTTCCTAGTACATATGGAAATGTAAAGGTTTATGAATGACATCGATCTCAGACATGCGGATGGGCCCCCACAGTTCGTGGTATGCCAGTGCACACACACTAGTAGGTGTCCATAGTTACAGTGGGGGAAAAAGTATTTAGTCAGCCACCAATTGTGCAAGTTCTCCCACTTAAAAAGATGAGAGAGGCCTGTAATTTTCATCATAGGTACACGTCAACTATGACAGACAAATTGAGAAAAAACATTCCAGAAAATCACATTGTAGGATTTTTAATGAATTTATTTGCAAATTATGGTGGAAAATAAGTATTTGGTCACCTACAAACAAGCAAGATTTCTGGCTCTCACAGACCTGTAACTTCTTCTTTAAGAGGCTCCTCTGTCCTCCACTCGTTACCTGTATTAATGGCACCTGTTTGAACTTGTTATCAGTATAAAAGACACCTGTCCACAACCTCAAACAGTCACACTCCAAACTCCACTATGGCCAAGACCAAAGAGCTGTCAAAGGACACCAGAAACAAAATTGTAGACCTGCACCAGGCTGGGAAGACTGAATCTGCAATAGGTAAGCAGCTTGGTTTGAAGAAATCAACTGTGGGAGCAATTATTAGGAAATGGAAGACATACAAGACCACTGATTATCTCCCTCGATCTGGGGCTCCACGCAAGTTCTCACCCCGTGGGGTCAAAATGATCACAAGAACGGTGAGCAAAAATCCCAAAACCACACGGGGGGACCAAGTGAATGACCTGCAGAGAGCTGGGACCAAAGTAACAAATCCTACCATCAGTAACACACTACGCCGCCAGGGACTCAAATCCTGCAGTGCAAGACGTGTCCCTCTGCTTAAGCCAGTACATGTCCAGGCCCGTCTGAAGTTTGCTAGAGTGCATTTGGATGATCCAGAAGAGGATTGGGAGAATGTCATATGGTCAGATGAAACCAAAATAGAACTTTTTGGTAAAAACTCAACTCGTCGTGTTTGGAGGACAAAGAATGCTGAGTTGCATCCAAAGAACATCATACCTACTGTGAAGCATGGGGGTGGAAACATCATGCTTTGGGGCTGTTTTTCTGCAAAGGGACCAGGACGACTGATCCGTGTAAAGGAAAGAATGAATGGGGCCATGTATCGTGAGATTTTGAGTGAAAACCTCCTTCCATCAGCAAGGGCATTGAAGATGAAATGTGGCTGGGTCTTTCAGCATGACAATGTCCGGCAGGAGAAGAGTCCTGGGTGGCCTAGCCAGTCTCCAGATCTCACCCCATAGAAAATTTTGGAGGGAGTTGAAAGTCTGTGTTGCCCAGCGACAGCCCCAAAACATCACTGCTCTAGAGGAGATCTGCATGGAGGAATGGGCCAAAATACCAGCAGAGCTACATCCCTGCCGGCCATTCCCTCCCCTACCCTGGACGACGCTGGGCCAATTGTGCGCCGCCCCATGGGTCTCCCGGTCGCGGCCAGCTACGACAGTGTGTGAAAACCTTGTGAAGACTTACAGAAAACGTTTGACCTGTGTCATTGCAAACAAAGGGTATATAACAAAGTATTGAGAAACTTCTGTTATTGACCAAATACTTATTTTCCACCATAATTTGCAAATAAATTCATAAAAAATCCTACAATGTGATTTTCTGGAGAAAAAAATTCTTATTTTGTCTGTCATAGTTGACGTGTACCTATGATGAAAATTACAGGCCTCTCTCATCTTTCTAAGTGGGAGAACTTGCACAATTGGTGGCTGACTAAATACTTTTTTCCCCACTGTATGTGTTCACTGAATTATTAACGTGGGGATCCCCGGAGAGGAAACACAGAAATGTACTCTGACATTCTTTATTCAAAGGTACATGAGAGAAGTAAATCTCTTTCATGGTCAATTGTTGTTTTCATTTGGTAGTTTATATTATTTTATACATAAACTAAAGCTACTAAACATACAGTGGGGGAAAAAAGTATTTAGTCAGCCACCAATTGTGCAAGTTCTCCCACTTAAAAAGATGAGAGAGGCCTGTAATTTTCATCATAGGTGCACGTCAACTATGACAGACAAAATGAGAATTTTTTTTCCAGAAAATCACATTGTAGGATTTTTTATGAATTTATTTGCAAATTATGGTGGAAAATAAGTATTTGGTCAATAACAAAAGTTTCTCAAGACTTTGTTATATACCCTTTGTTGGCAATGACACAGGTCAAACGTTTTCTGTAAGTCTTCACAAGGTTTTCACACACTGTTGCTGGTATTTTGGCCCATTCCTCCATGTAGATCTCCTCTAGAGCAGTGATGTTTTGGGGCTGTCGTTGGGCAACACGGACTTTCAACTCCCTCCAAAGATTTTCTATGGGGTTGAGATCTGGAGACTGGCTAGGCCACTCCAGGACCTTGAAATGCTTCTTACGAAGCCACTCCTTCGTTGCCCGGGCGGTGTGTTTGGGATCATTGTCATGCTGAAAGACCCAGCCACGTTTCATCTTCAATGCCCTTGCTGATGGAAGGAGGTTTTCACTCAAAATCTCACGATACATGGCCCCATTCATTCTTTCCTTTACACGGATCAGTCGTCCTGGTCCCTTTGCAGAAAAACAACCCCAAAGCATGATGTTTCCACCCCCATGCTTCACAGTAGGTATGGTGTTCTTTGGATGCAACTCAGCATTCTTTGTCCTCCAAACACGACAAGTTGAGTTTTTACCAAAAAGTTATATTTTGGTTTCATCTGACCATATGACATTCTCCCAATCCTCTTCTGGATCATCCAAATGCACTCGAGCAAACTTCAGACGGGCCTGGACATGTACTGGCTTAAGCAGGGGAACACGTCTTGCACTGCAGGATTTGAGTCCCTGGCGGAGTAGTGTGTTACTGATGGTAGGCTTTGTTACTTTGGTCCCAGCTCTCTGCAGGTCATTCACTAGGTCCCCCCGTGTGGTTCTGGGATTTTTGCTCACCGTTCTTGTGATCATTTTGACCACGGGGTGAGATCTTGCGTGGAGCCCCAGATCGAGGGAGATTATCAGTGGTCTTGTATGTCTTCCATTTCCTAATAATTGCTCCCACAGTTGATTTCTTCAAACCAAGCTGCTTACCTATTGCAGATTCAGTCTTCCCAGCCTGGTGCAGGTCTACAATTTTGTTTCTGGTGTCCTTTGACAGCTCTTTGGTCTTGGCCATAGTGGAGTTTGGAGTGTGACTGTTTGAGGTTGTGGACCGGTGTCTTTTATACTGATAACAAGTTCAAACAGGTGCCATTAATACAGGTAACGAGTGGAGGACAGAGGAGCCTCTTAAAGAAGAAGTTACAGGTCTGTGAGAGCCAGAAATCTTCCTTGTTTGTAGGTGACCAAATACTTATTTTCCACCATAATTTGCAAATAAATTAATAAAAAATCCTACAATGTGATTTTCTGGATATTTTTTTCTCAATTTGTCTGTCATAGTTGACGTGTACCTATGATGAAAATTACAGGCCCCTCTCATCTTTTTAAGTGGGAGAACTTGCACAATTGGTGGCTGACTAAATACTTTTTTTCCCCACTGTATGCAGGGTTAATCAGTTTTTAGAATATGTGATGGGTGTGCAGTTATTGATCTCTAAGTTTATTGGAGCACCATCTCGCTTTGTTACACAAACTAAGTTTACAGTTTGGCTCTGAAGGCTGGAGCATTGTTTGCAAATAGATATGAAGCTACTTTTAAAAAAATTAAACAAAGCCCTTAACCAACAATGTAGTTCAAGAAATGGAGTTAAGTAAAAAATAAAATAAAAAGTAACACAATAAAATAACAATAACAAGGCTATATACAGGGGGTACCGGTACCGAGTCAATGTGCGGGGGTACAGGTTAGTCGAGGTAAATGTACAGTGCCTTGCAAAAGTATTCATCCCCCTTGGCATTTTTCCTATTTTGTTGCACTACAATCTGTAATTTAAATTGATTTTTATTTGGATTTCATGTAATGAACATACACAAAATAGTCCAAATTGGTGAAGTGAAATGAAAAAGATAACTTGTTTCAAAAAATAAAAAATAAAAAATACCCCAAAAGTGATGCGTGCATATGTATTCACCCCCTTTGCTATGAAGCCCCTAAATAAGATCTGGTGCAACCAATTACCTTCAGAAGTCACATAATTAGTTAAATAAAGTCCACCTGTGTGCAATCTAAGTGTCACATTATCTATCACATGATCTCAGTATATAACAGAGATAACGAAACGCAACACCACTAAGCAAGGGGCACCACCAAGCAAGCAGCACCATGAAGACCAAGGAGCTCTCCAAACAGGTCAGGGACAAAGTTGTTGAGAACTACAGATCAGGGTTGGGTTATAAAAAATATCTGAAACTTTGAACATCCCACGGAGCACCATTAAATCTATTATAAAAACTGGAAAGAATATGGCTTACAACAAACCTGCCAAGAGAGGGCCGCCAACCAGAACTCACAGACCAGGCAGGGAGGGCATTAATCAGAGAGGCAACAAAGAGACAAAAGATAACCCTGAAGGAGCTGCAAAGCTCCACAGCAGAGATTGGAGTACCTGTCCATAGGACCACTTTGAGCTATACACTCCAAAGAGCCATTGCTTAAAGAAAACAATAAGCAAACACGTTTGGTGTTCGCCAAAAGGCATGTGGGAGACTCCCCAAACATATGGAAGAAGGTACTCTGGTCAGATGAGACTAAAATTCAGTTTTTTGGCCATCAAGGAAAACGCTATGTCTGGTGCAAACCCAACACATCTCATCACCCCGAGAACACCATCCCCACAGTGAAGCATGGCAGGGACTGGGAAACTGGTCAGAATTTAAGGAATGATGTATGGCGCTAAATACAGGGAAAATCTTGAAGAAAACCAGTTTCAGTCTTCCAGAGATTTGAGACTGGGACGGAGGTTAACCTTCCAGCAGGACAATGACCCTAAGCATACTGCTAAAGCAAGACTTGAGTGGTTTAAGGGGAAACATTTAAATGTCTTGGAATGGCCTAGTCAAAGACCAGACCTCAATCCAATTTAGAATCTGTGGTATGACTTAAAGATTGCTGTACACCAGCGGAACCCATCCAACTTGAAGGAGCTGGAGCAGTTTTGCCTTGAAGAATGGGCAAAAGTCCCAGTGGCTAGGTGTGTCAAGCTTATGGAGACATACCCCAAGAGACTTGCAGCTGTAATTGCTGCAAAAGCTGGCTCTACAAAGTTTAGACTTTGGGGGGGTGAATAATTATGCACGCTCAAGTTCTGTTTTTTTGTCTTATTTCTTGTTTGTTTCACAAATAAAAATATTTTGCATCTTCAAAGTGGTATGTATGTTGTGTAAATCAAATGATACATTTTAATTCCAGATTGTAAGGCAACAAAATAAGAAAAAAGCAAAGGGGGGTGAATACTTTCGTCAATCCACTGTAGGTAGGGGTAAAGTGACTATGCATAGATAATAAACAGCGAGTAGCATCAGTGTAAATAGGCCGGGTGGCCATTTGACTAATTGTTCAGCAATCTTATGGCTTGGGGGTAGAAGCTATTAAGGAGCCTTTTGGACCTAGACTTGCGGCTCCGGTACTGCTTGCCATGCAGTAGCAGAGAGAACAGTCTATGATTTGGGTGACCATTTCTTGGGCCTTCCTCTGACACCGGCTAGTATATACAGTGAGGGAAAAAAGTATTTGATCCCCTGCTGATTTTGTACGTTTGCCCACTGACAAAGACATGATCAGTCTATAATTTTAATGGTAGGTTTATTTGAACAGTGAGAGACAGAATAACAACCAAAACATCCAGAAAAAACGAATGTAAAAAATGTTATAAATTGATTTGCAATTTAATGAGGGAAATAAGTATTTGACCCCTCTGCAAAACATGACTTAGTACTTGGTGGCAAAACCCTTGTTGGCAATCACAGAGGTCAGACGTTTCTTGTAGTTGGCCACCAGGTTTGCACACATCTCAGGAGGGATTTTGTCCCACTCCTCTTTGCAGATCTTCTCCAAGTAATGAAGGTTTCAAGGCTGACATTTGGCAACTCGAACCTTCAGCTCCCTCCACAGATTTTCTATGGGATTAAGGTCTGGACACTGGCTAGGCCACTCCAGGACCTTAATGTGCTTCTTCTTGAGCCGCTCCTTTGTTGCCTTGGCCGTGTGCTTTGGGTCATTGTCATGCTGGAATACCCATCCACAACCCATTTTCAATGCCCTGGCTGAGGGAAGGAGGTTCTCACCCAAGATTTGACGGTACATGGCCCCGTCCATCGTCCCTTTGATGCGGTGAAGTTGTCCTGTCCCTTAGCAGAAAAACACCCCCAAAGCATAATGTTTCCACCTCCATGTTTGACGGTGGGGATGGTGTTCTTGGGGTCATAGGCAGCATTCCTCATCCTCCAAACACGGCGAGTTGAGTTGATGCCAAAGAGCTCGATTTTGGTCTCATCTGACTACAACACTTTCACCCAGTTCTCCTCTGAATCATTCAGATGTAACATTGGCAAACTTCAGACGGGCCTGTATATGTGCTTTCTTGAGCAGGGGGACCTTGCGGGCGCTGCAGGATTTCAGTCCTTCACGGCGTAGTGTGTTACCAATTGTTTTCTTGGTGACTATGGTCCCAGCTGCCTTGAGATCATTGACAAGATCCTCCTGTGTAGTTCTGGGCTGATTCCTCACCGTTCTCATGATCATTGCAACTCCACGAGGTGAGATCTTGCATGGAGCCCCAGGCCGAGGGAGATTGACAGTTATTTTGTGTTTCTTCCATTTGCGAATAATCGCACCAACTGTTGTCACCTTCTCACCAAGCTGCTTGGCGATGGTCTTGTAGCCCATTCCAGCCTTGTGTAGGTCTACAATCTTGTTCCTGACATCCTTGGAGAGCTCTTTGGTCTTGGCCATGGTGGAGAGTTTGGAATCTGATTGATTGATTGCTTCTGTGGACAGGTGTCTTTTATACAGGTAACAAACTGAGATTAGGAGTGCTCCTAATCTCAGCTCGTTACCTGTATAAAAGACACCTGGGAGCCAGAAATCCTTCTGATTGAGAGGGGGTCAAATACTTATTTCCCTCATTAAAATGCAAATCAATTTATAACATTTTTGACATGCGTTTTTCTGGATTTTGTTGTTGTTATTCTGTCTGTCACTGTTCAAATAAACCTACCATTAAAATTATAGACTGATCATTTCTTTGTCAGTGGGAAAACGTACAAAATCAGCAGGGGATCAAATACTTTTTTCCCTCACTGTAGGTCCTGGATGGCAGGAAGCTTGGCCCCAGTGATATACTGGGCTGTACGGAGTACCCTCTGTAGCGCCATACGGTCGGATGCCGAGCAGTTGCATACCAGGCAGTGATGCAACCGGTCAGGATGCTCTTGATGGTGCAGCTGTAGAACTTTTTGAGGATCTGGGGATCCATGCCAAATCTTTTCCATCTCCTGAGGGGGAAAAGGCATTGTCGTGCCCTCTTCACAACTTTCTTAGTGTGTTTGGACCATGATAATTTGTTGGTGATGTGGAAACACATCATTCTCACATAGGTGTTCCTTTTGTCCAGGTGGGAAAGGGCAGTGTGGAGTGCGATTGAGATTGCGTCATCTGTGGATCTGTTGGGGCGGTATGCGAATTGGAGTGGATGATGGTGTTGATGTGAGCCATGACCAGTCTTTCAAAGCACTTCATGGCTACTGACGTAAGTGCTATGGGGCGTTAGTATGGTGGTCTTCTTGAAACATGTAGGTATTATAGACTCGGTCAGGGAGAGGTTGAAATTGTCATTGAAGACACTTGCCAGTTGGTCCGTGCGTGCTCTGAGTACACGTCCTGGTAATCCATCTGGCCCCGCGGCCTTGTGAATGTTGACCTGTTGAAAGGTCTTGCTCACATCGGCTACGGAGAGCGTGATCACACAGTCGTCCGGAACAGCTGGTGATCTCATGCATGCTTCAGTGTTGCTTGCCTCGAAGCGAGCATGAAAGGCATTTAACCCTTCTTGTAGGCTCGCATCACTG